>NW_006203075.1:383123-387853 GCF_000334495.1 Tupaia belangeri chinensis | reverse complement strand
GGCACGCGTGATTTTAAGCCACCAGATCTGGGACTCAAGCCGTGGTCGACTACATGGGAGTCCAGTGACATAGCCATTACGGTAACTGCTGGTCCCTAGGTAACAATCGTGAAACAGTCTTTCTTAAAAACTGAGAGATGAACAATCGTGAAACAGTCTTTCTTAAAAACTGGGAGATGTGGGACTAGCAATTGGTGTAATGGCTATGTCACTGGACTCCCACATAGTCGACTGCGGTTCGAGTCCCGGACCCAGTGGCTTAAACTCACACCAGGCGTGTGTGCATGCGTGCCCAAGATCCTGAGAGGAAAATGGAGGAGAAGGGATTGCTGCAGCTTGGTCATACTCCCTGAGGGTGATTTCTCTCTTTCTGCCTCTCTCTCTCTCTCTCTGTCTTCCTGGCAAGTGCACGTACCCTATAGAAAAAACCTCTCAAAAGAAAAACAAAAACTGAGAGATAATTTGCATAGTATAAAATTCGCCTTTCACAACCTGTAACTCACTGGTTTTGTATACTGATAATATCATCCAAACATCACTTTTAGTTCCAGATTTTTTTTTTAAACGTTTACTATAGAACACATGTGCCCACGGGAGAGAAACAGAGAAAAGAAAGGGTGATTTCCCCCAGGGGAGATGCCCACGCCACAATCCCTTCTCTTGGGATTTTGGGCAGGCGCACACACGCACACACACACACACACACACACACAAAGTGTGTATTTCAAGCCAGTGGGTCTGAGACTTGAACTGCACTGTTGGCCATGTAGGATCCAGCTGCCTTAACGACCATGCCATGGGCTAGCCCAGCAAGAACTTTGAAAATAGACTGGGACCAGCAGATGGTGTAATGATTATGTCGCTGGACTCCCACATGGCCGACCACAGCTCAAGTCCCAGACACGGCGGCTTGAAACTCAAGCCAGGCATGTGTGTACATGACCAAAATCCCAAGAAGAGAAGGAAGGAGAAGGGATTGTAGCATGACCATCCCCCCTGGAGGGGAGAGGTGATTTTTCGCTTTCTTTCTCTGTTTCTTCAGCAAGTCTCACACCCTATAGCAAAAAATCTCAAACAAAAACAAAAATGCAATAAGACAGTTTTTTGGAGTTTTGGGTTCACGGCAAAACTGAGCAGAAAATACAGAAAGTCCCTATTTGCTCCCTGCCCTACACATGCACAGTCTCCTTCAATATCTATCTCCCCCCTTTAGAGTGGTACATTTGTTACAATCAATAAACCTGCATTACATTACCAAAACATATACATCATGGCCACCCGAAGTCCACAGATCACATTAAAATTCGCTCTTGGAACTGCATATTCTATGGGTTCTGACAAGCATATAATGGCATGTATCCACTATCACAGTACCATACAAAATAGTTACACTGCCCTAAAATCCTGTGTGTTCTGCCTACTTAATCTTTCCTCCCCCAATTCCTGGAAACCACTGATATTTTTGTTTCCATAGTTTTGCCTTTTCCAGAATGTTATCAGAATTATACAAAAGGCAGTATTTCAGGGGCCAGCAGTTAGCGTAATGGCTATGTCGCTGGACTTCCATGCAGTCGACTGTGGTTCGTGTCCTGGACCCGATGGCTTAAAACTCACGCTGGGCATGTGTGCGTGCGTGCCCAAGATCCTGAGAGGAGAATGGAGGAGAAGGGATTGCAGGGTGACCATCCCCCCTGGGGGGTGATTTCTCGCTTTCTGTCTCTCTGTCTCTCTCTGTCTGGTGAGCGCACGCGCCCTATAGCAAAAACCTCTCCAAAAAGAAAAAAAAAAAAGGCAGTATTTCAGATTGGCTTCTTTGAGTATGCATTTAAGGTTCCACTACATCTTTTCATGGCTTGGTAACATTTAATTTTAACACTAAAGAATACAACAGGGTCTGGATGTACTACAGTTTATCCATTCACTTACTGAAGGACGTATCAGCTCCTAGGCTACAAACCTGGATGGCACGCTATAGGAAAGGGACAGTAAAAACACAAAGGAATTTTTTAAAAAATGGTACACATGTGAAGAGCATTTATCACGAATGGAGCTTGGAGGACGAGCAGCTACTTTGAGTGAGTGGTGAGTGAACGTGGAGGTCTAAGACAGTAGTGTATACTGGAAAGACTGATAGACACTGTACATTTAGGCTACACTAAATTCATGAAAATATTTTTCTTCAGTAAATAAGCTCACTCTTACTTTTTAATTCTATCCTCTTAAATCTTTAAAACCTTTTTGACCTTTTTATAACACCACTTAGCTTAAAACACAAACACATTGCACCCAATACAAAAATACTCTCTTTATATCCTTCTTCTATAAGCTTCTTCTATAGAAACATTTTCAAATTGATTAAAAAAAATTTTTTTACAGTTTTTATTAAAACCTAAACACAGGATTGCTTACATACCAGAAGCACAAAGTTTAGTTCTCTTCCCACTTACACAACATGGCAGGTGAAAAAGTTGTGAAGCAAGATACTGAGAAGAAACCTGATGCCATGAGGGCTGATGCCAGTGGTAAGGTTAAAAAGGGTGGCCCCCAAGGCTAAAAAACCCAAGAAGGGGAAGTCCCATTGGAGCTGAAACCCCATCCTAGTCCGGGGCATCAGCAGATACTTCTGATCTGCCAAGTATTCCAGGAAGGCCATGTACAAGAGGAAACACTTGGCCACTAAATCCAAGAAAAATGAGAAGGTTCTTGCCACTATTACAAAACCAGTTGGTGGGGACACCCAGGTGGTTAAACTTCGCAAAATCCCTAGGTATTATCCTACTCAAGATATGCCTCGAAAGCTGTTGAGCCATGGCAATAAACCCTTTAGTCAGCATGTGAGAAAACTGGGAGCCAGCATCACTCTGTGACCATTCTGATCACCCTCACTGGACGTCACAGAGCAAGAGAGTGGTTTTCCTGAAGCAACTGAGCAGTGGCTTGCTACCTGTGACTGGACCTCTGGGTCCTCCATCAAATCTACTGCTACAACACACCAGAAATTTGTCATCACCACTTCCATGAAAATTGGTATTGGCAAAGTAAAAATCCCCAACCCCCTCACTGATGCTTACTTCAAGAAAAAGCTGAGGAAGCCCAGACACCAGGAAGGTGAGATCTTTGACACAGAGAAAGAGAAATAACGAGTACAGAGCAGTGCGAAGTTGATCAGAAAGCTGTGGACTTACAGATTTTACCAAAAAATCAAAGCTGTTCCTCGGCTCCAGGGCTACCTGCAATCCATGTTTGCCCTGACAAATAAAGTTTATCCTCACAAATTAATGTTCTAAATTTCTTGCCAAGAATCTAAAAACTGAATTAAAAAGAAAAAAAAAACATTAAAACACAAATACATATTAGTCTAGGCCTACATAGGGTCAAGATCATCAGTATCAATAACTTCCATCTCCACATCTTATCCTGCTGGCAGGGCCACGATGAACAAACAACATGAGATTAAATCAAGCAGAAGTTAAAATGATGCAATCAAGAGATGCAGTACATAGGAGATATATAAGCCTGCTTCCAGCATAACACAACATCCTATTTTACAATAACTTTTTCTTCTTTAAATTTATTTTACATTAATTCACTATATATCATTACAGCATACAAATGAATTTTCCATCCAAAATACACTCTATATTGGCTCAATCAAGCACATCAACATGCATGTTATCAGCAAATAATTATCCATTTATGTCTTATATACTGTTTTTTTTTTGTTTTGCCATCCTTGATTCCCTATCCCTCACCCTCTGCCATGTCCCACCCTCCTCCCACATTGTCTCTGGTATCCATGGTTGCTTTCTATGCCTTTCCCCCTCATGTAATTGATTTGCTAATGAACTTAATTAGTCTAAATATTTCCAATAGCTACCGCAGCTGATATATACCTATACATGAACCCAAGTCTGACTTTAGGCATAAACCTCAGTGAGTAGAATGAACATACTATAAAGTAGTACCTAGCTGGGGCTATATAGCTTACTGCAGTCATCAAATATGCATTTTTAAAAAAAATTTCGATACGAACAGTTTTACTGTTTTTTTTTTCTCCTGAAACTTTTTATTACTTAACATTAATTACCTGAGCATCATAACAACATACTAAATGTGGTTTCCCATCTAGAATAAACTGCATAGTGGCTTAATCATGCATATTATCAATAATATTCCATTTCTACTTTCATATATATGTATATATGTTTTTTACCCCATGTTTGACCCTCTGCCCTTTCCCACTCTCTTATTACACTATCTCTGCTATGTACAGTTGTCTTCAATTCCTTTTCCCCCCAACATTTTGTTGATCACACAATATCATAAGTAATCTAACTACTTTTTAAATATATATATATGATCAGTTATTTAATTAGGTTCTTGGTAAAAAAAAAATCTAGAACACCAATTTGTGAGGATAGACTCCATTTGTCTGGGCAAACAAGGATCGCAGGTAGCCCTGGAGCTGAGGAACAGCTTTGATTTTTGGTAAAATTTGCGAAGCCACAGCTTTCTGATCAATCTTGCGCTGCTCTGAAATCTTGTAAATCTCGTACTTCTCCTTCTCTATGTCGAAGATCTCGCCTTCCTGATGTCTGGGCTTCCGCAGTTTTTCTTGAAGTAAGCATCGGTAAGGTGCTTTGGGATTTTTACTTTGCTAATATCAATTTTCGTGGAGGTGGCAATGACAAATTTCTGGTGTGTTCTACGCAGTGGAACTCGATTGAGAA
>NW_006203075.1:375430-381499 GCF_000334495.1 Tupaia belangeri chinensis | reverse complement strand
GATCTAGTCTGCTTTTAATACTTTCAAGGGAGATTTTGACTTCCTGTATTATAGCCTTCATCTCTAACAGTTCCATCTGATTCTTTTGTAAAGTGTGAAATTCCTCTTTTAGATCTTGCATGAATTTCCTCACCTCCCAGAACTCATCAACTCCTTTCTCCTTCCTCTTCTGCAGTTCATTGTCTCTCTTTTCTTCCATCTCTGTTAGCTTTGCCATTATGAATGTTCTGAATTCTTTATCAGACATTTCCATGATTTCCATTGAACTGTGTGTGGATCAAGAGGAGTTATCCTTTTCCCTTGGAGGAGAGGTATTTTCCTGCTTTCCCATATTTCTTGTGGTCCTGCAGCGACTTCTAGTCATCTGGTTGATGGTCGTTTCTTCCCAAACTTGGATGTTCAATCACGCGAGTTTTGTGTGCTGGAGGCCGAATTATCAGTGGGAAATCTTGATTCCTGTTTCCCCAAAATGGCTAGTTCTCTTGGGTCCATGAAGCTGTGTCTTGAAGAAGGCCTCTACAATAACTTTTTTAAATGGAAGGAATATGTTCTAAAATAATAAATACATAAACCAGTAAACATTATCAAGTATTATAGAATTACGTGTTTACTATTTACTTCGATCATTTTTACTTTGATAATGACTGGAAGCACAGCAGGCTTGTTTACAAACACATGAGTAATGCATTGTGCTGACATTATGACAGCTGTGGAAACACTAAGTGAAAAAACTTCTTTCATTTATTATCATCATTATTTGCTTCTAATTTGATGAGAGAGAAAGCAAGCAAGCAAGCCGCCAGGCTGGGACTTGAACCAAGGTCAGCCTTAAGGAAGTCCAGTGCCTTTAACCACCATGCCACTTGCTGGCCCCAGTAATAGAAAATTTTAAGACCCCTTACAATCTTACAGGCCTACTATCATATATGCTGTAAATTGTTCACCATAATGTTATGAGGTACAGGTGTTTATATATTTGTATATATGCTACAGGTACAGGTGGGGTGTGTGTCTATACATATATCATACAGCAAATATGTTGTGTAAGTTGTTGTGTGGACATGTTGTCAATGGCTCAAAGAAATCTATACCTGTTAGCAGTCATTCAGTATTCCTCTCACTCCCTCCCCCCAAGCTTTGACACCCATTAATCTTTCTGTTTTCATGAATTTGTCTATTCTGGATATTTTCTATCAATGAAATCACATATGTGGGTTTTTGTATCTGACTTACTTCACTTAGCATAATGTTTTTAAGGTTCATCCATGTTGTTTTATATAACAGTAATCTATTATTTTTTGTAGCTATATAATATTTCATTGTCTAGATATATAATACTGTGTGATTATCCATTCCTCAGTTGATTGGCATTTGGGTTGTTTGCTTTTGGGGTATCACGAATGATGCTGCTGTAGACATTTGTGTTCAAGTTTTGGTGTGAGCATATGATCTCAATTCTCTTGGGTATGTGCTAAAAGCAGAACTGCTGAGTAATAAATACAGTACCTATGTCTAACTTTTTGAGGAACTATCAAACTATTTTCCACATGCACTGCACTATTTTACGTTTCCACCAGCAATGTATAAGAGTCCAACATTTTTAAAACATTATTCCACATTTTATTTCAGTATCTGTATCACTAATGTTCCAGTTTTTAAAAAAATTACATCAATGCTCATGAGTCCAAAGTGGTATTGTACTGTGTGAATACATATATATATATATATATATATATGAATATATATATATATGAATATATATGTATATGATCTCATTGATAGGAAATAATCCCAAATAGACAAATCCATAAAAAACAGAAACCAGGGTTTTTGTTTGTTTTTGACATAGGGCACATGAGCTCCTTAGGGACAGAGAGCAGGAAAGTGAGAAACCATGCCCCAGGGGTGATGGAAATGCCACAATCCTTCTCCTCCCAGGATCTGGGGCATGCATACACATGTGCCCAGCATGATTTTCAAGTCTCTCGATCCAAGACTCAAACTGAGCTGACACTGGATTGGGAATCCAGCACCTTAACCATCATACCACCAGCTGACCCCTCACCGTATTTTTGACTTGCATTCCCCCAATAATGTGGAGTATATGTTTGCCTTTATTGCTTATTTATACAGATATATAGTTCCACACATGTATGGAATCATATAAAGGATTACATTTATACAGCATTCTTGCAATGTTAAAATTGTACATATGGAGAACAAATTAGTGATTGCCCAGCATAGTGGAGGCTGAAGGAGTAGGTGTTACTATAATGGGGTAGCACAGGTGGGATCTTTGGAGTAATGGAATAGTTCTGTATCTTGATTAAGGTGGCAGTTGCCCAAATTCACATGTGTGAAATAGCACAGAAGTATATGTACATACTGTACAAGTGTTCTATTCCAGGGTTTGAAGTTGAACTAGTTACGCCAGCTATAACCACAGAGGGAAACAGACCAAGGACACACTGGACCTCTCTGCACATTAGCAACCTTTCTGAGAATCTATAATAATTTCAACATAAAATATTTAAAGAAAAAGTAAAAGAATGAAAAGACCTGGATGGGGAAGAACAATGGAATGGAGAAAATGACAAATTGACAGTATTAAAAATGAATCACATTAACTGGGGCCAGCAGGTGGCATGGTAGTTAAAGCACTAGACATCCACATGGTTGACCACAGTTCAAATCCAGGATCTGGCAGCTTGAAAATCATACCAGGTATGTGTGCATGAGCCTGGGGTCCCAAGAGGAGAATGGAGGAAAAGGGACTGAGGCATGGCCACCCTCCTGCCAGGGGGTGATTTCTTACTTCCCCTGTCTCTCTCTCTTTCTCCAGTGAGCACATGCACACTATGGCAAGAAAATAATAACAATAATCACATCACCATAGCAAAGACGATAAGTAGAAATGGACACAAACTTTGAAAAACTGGGTTTGACTAAATATGGTAAGGCTAAATCAAAAAGCTGTATCCAAGTCTGTATTATGTAAAAATAAATTTGTTTCTCACAGGAGTACAGGTTAATAATTCTGAAACTACTTTATTTGTATACTAGAGTTTGAAAGAGTAAATAAAGATATTATAGATGACAGCTGGCTTTTTGTTGGAAAAAACAATTACAAATAAGGGAAAGGGAAAATCTAAAATGAACCCTGTGGTGTCAGACTGGGGTCAGTGGCACCTCCATGAACTCATGGGTCTTTATTAATATATATGCTAGTCGACAGATACAAATGTAAATGCAGGTGTGTATGTGTGTGCACGCACATCAGTTACTGCACATATATTTTCTAGTTCTCTCTACCTGGAGGTTCTGGAAGCATTAAAATCCCACTAACAACAAACATACTTATCCCAATCTTGGTTTCTAAGTATCATTCTACAATAAAGTCTCTTTGATAAAATGGTTCATCCTAAGGCAATGAAAGCACAAAAGCCCAGAATATCATATAGTATCAGAAAATAGTGCTTAAACACAAACACACACACTCACACACTAAAATACAACTTGAAAGAGTTTTCAAAGGCCAAAATTAGAACATAAACAACAAAGTAAGTAACAATAGTACTGGATTATAACCTAAGGAATAAAATAAACATCAATGGATCCTTGCTGATTATAAATAAGTGACCAAGGCCAGTAGGCGGTATGGTGGTTAAAGGCTGGATCCCACATGGCCAAGCACACAGTTTGAGTTCCGGACACAACAGCTTGAAAAAAAAAAAAAAAACAAGTCACAAGCCAGCAGGTGGTACGGTAGTTAAGGTGCTGGACTTCCACATGGCTGACCATGGTTTGAGTCCTGGACCTGGCAGCTTACTTTCTCACTTTCCCTTTCTCTCTCTCTCTGACTCTAGCCAAATAATAACAAAAATAAATAATTCCTAAAAAAAAAAAAAAAAAGTCAGGCACTGTGTATGTGTGTCTAAAATGCCAGCAGGAGAGTGGAAGAGAAGGAACTGTGGCACGGCCATTTCTCCTCAGGGATCTCTCACTTTCTCTCTCTCTCTCTCTCTCTCTCTCTCTCTCGTGAGCACACATGCCCTATGGCAAAAACCAAAAAAATAATGTAAGTAACTAGATAAATACATGGGTAGAGGGAATAACTCTTTCTTAGAGAAGTGTTCTAATCAGTCTCTGAAAAATTACTGAGACAAATAAAAAAATTACTAACGGAACCCCGCAGTAATTGCCAAAAGCAAGACTCATCAGTGAATGCCTACCCATCAGTGGTCGCAAGGCACAGGTCATTTGCACAGCATCAATATATCTCCTTCAAAATACCTAGTAATCACAAAGTGAAAGAGAAGCTTGTAACATTACAGAGGAGAATCCTGGTAAATACCACCTTCAGCAAGTGATCAAGGGTACCTTCAATAATAACATTGGTATCATGTATCTTCTGATATGATGAATTAAAGGGGCATGAAGGTCTCCAGTCAGTTCATCTGAGTTAATCAGAATGCAGATTCTCCTGGGTAGACTAACCTAATCAGGAGAGCCCTACAAATCACAAGGAGTAGCTGAAGTTATTGTCCAGTAGGCCTCAGAGAAGCAAACTGCCACATGACAGGGAATATCAGTGTCCTGTGGGAGATGAGGGCCTCAGTCCAACAACTGCAAGAAAATGAATTCCACCAATAACTTAAATGAACCTAGAAGAGGACCCTAACTCCAGATGAGACTGCAGGCCAGCCAATCCCTTGATCTCAGCCTTGTAAGATATAGCAGAGAACTCACCTACACCAGAACTAGACTTCTGACCTGCAGAAACTGTGAGATAGAAAACGGGTATTTTAAGCCAGTAAGTCTGTGGTAACGTAGTGTCATTAACAGAAATCACAACTAAACTGTATTCTTCAAAATTGTCAAAGTCAAGAAATTACAACTGAGGAACTCTCATAAACTAGAGAAGACAATGATGGGAGAAGACTAAAGGGACATGACAACTAAATGCAATTTGTGACTGTGAAACAGAGAAAAAGACATTAGTAGAAATAAACTGAAGAAACCTGAATAAATCCCATAGTGTAGTTAACAGCACTGCATCAAGGTTAATTTCTTCATTTTGACAATTTTTCTACAATATTCACCTATGTAAGATGCTAACATAAGAAGTCAGATGAACATATGGGAATTCTCTGTACTATTTTGCAACTCTTTCGTAAACCTAAACTTATCTTAAAATGAAAAGTTAAAAATAAATGCCTATTTTCAAGTTTTATCCACTGAAAAGACCTGGCAACAATAACTCAAGAATAATGAGCACACCAAGCACTCAGACTGTCTCCGAACAGGATTTCCACTAAATCATAACAGGGATCCTTTGCACAATGGCTGATTCTAGGTGTGGGATGAGTAGTGTGAGATGAGCCTTAAATTTCTCATGGTCCTCTGGAAGAGGTGGCTATAGAGGTGAAGCAAGTCCTAAGATCTGCAGCGTAATTCCACAGCTGAAGAGTCAATGGTTCAATTCTAGTGAGCCTGAAGGCCCGAGAACTAGAACTGATGGTGTGAAACTCCCATCCAAAGGCCACCCAGGAAGAGCCAAGGATTCAGGTTTGAGTCCAAAGGCAGGGAAAAGCAGATGTCCTAGTTCAATCAGGCAAGTAGTAGTCTCTGTCATTCAGGAGAAGGCCAACCTTTTTGTTCTAGTCTGGTTATTGACTGGATGAGACCCACTCATACTAGGGAGGGCAATCTACTTCACTCAATCGGTAAACATAAATGTTAATCTCATCCCAAATCACCCTTAACAGAAACACCAGAACTACGGTGAAATAACTGAATGCCTCATGGCTCAGTCAACTTGACATGAAATTCACCATGAGCCTGGAAAATGTTTTTTACAACAGAAAACAAGGGAGGTATCAAAAATGAAGCAATTCTTGGGGCCAGCAGTTAGCGTAATGGCTATATTGCTGGACTCCCACATAGTTGACCGCGGTTCGAGTCCCAGACCTGGTGGCTTTAAACTCAGGCCAGGCACATGTGTATGTGTGCCCAAGATCCCAAGAAGAGAATGATGGAGAAGGGACTGCAGTGTGGCCACCCCCCCAC
>NW_006203075.1:326849-374771 GCF_000334495.1 Tupaia belangeri chinensis | reverse complement strand
CCCCACACACACACACACCCGTGGGGTGATTTCTCGTTTTCTGTTTCTCTGTTTGTCTCTTTCTGGCAAGCGCACGTGCCCTATAGCAGAAACCTCTCAAGAGGAAAAAAAAAAAGAAGTGATTCTTGTCAAGAGGATATGGAAGCAATATAAAAGGGCATCCATGTAAAGATGGGATAATTTGAGGTAAAAAAATAAGTACAATTAATTTAAGCATATAAAGATCAATGCATCTCCAAGATTTAAAAAAAATATATGTATTTTATTTATTATATTTTAATTTGTCGAGGGAGAGAGAAAAAGCAACCTTACACACTGGAATGCTTTTCCAAGCCACCAGGTCTGGGACTTGACCTACTAAGTCAGTGATGTGGGATCCAGGCATCTTAACCACCACGCTACCAGCTGGCCTGAGGACACCAACCCTTTACTCTGAAAATTTACTATTTATCTTTTCTTTCCAGCAAGAATAACCCTAGTACATGAGAAAATCTTCTAATTAAATGTGAAAGGAGCACAGAATTAGAAAAATCAGTGTTATGTAACTCTTAATGAAAAAAAGACTTTTTTTTATGAAACCAGAGAGGTTGATTAAAACCTTTATAATGAAGGAACTATGCTCTTACTTAGCCCACTGATTACTCAAAGTGAAACAATCAGACCTCATGTGTCTCCTATGCAAATATGACAAGGACAGCATGACTTACGATGTTTTCTTGCCAAAAATTCAGACTATGTCTTTACAGCTAACTCATTTAGAAGAAATATAAGAGATGGGGAGAAAAAAAATCCAAGGAACCATGAGAAAGCAAATTCAGAATGTGGGATATTCTATAAAACAACTGGAATAGCTTCTTTTTTTTTAACAAGTTAAAAAAATTAAAAAAAAAAAAAAAGGATGAAGAAGGGCTCTTCTAGATTGAGGGACATAAAACACACCACAACCAAATATACATACTGTAGGGGCCAGCAGATGGCATAGTGGTTACGATGCTGGACTCCCACACAGCCGATCGCAGTTCAAATCGCAGACCAGTGGCTTGAAATTCACGCCAGGTATGTGTGCTTATGTGCCTAAGAGTTCAGGAGGAAAGTAGAGAAGGGTCTGCAGCATGGCAATGGCTATCCCCGCCAGGGGGGTGATTTCTCACTTTCCCCCTCACCGTCTCTGTCTCTCTCCAGTGAGCATACATGCCCTAAAGCAAAAACCTCTGAAAAGAATTTTTTTGTTGTTAATGGAATAGGTATGAAAATGGCACTGTGGTGCCTTGTGTTTTTTTTAAAAAAGTGTTTTATTAGATGTATACTGAAGGATGCAGGAAAGAGTTGGTATATCTAAGATCTTCTTTAAAAATAAAGAAAAAATAAGGATGAAAAAAATCAAACCCTTAGGATATGTGTGCTGAGTTAAAAAAAAATAATGTCTAAACGTTTGGAATTGGAACACAAAGGAATGGACATTTTTCCTTTAAGGAATTATTTATGGGATTGGCAGGTGGTGTGGTGATTAAGGGCTCTGGACTCTTACATGACCAACTGCGGTTCGAGTCCCAGACCTGGTGGCTTGCTTTCTCGCTTGTGCGCATGCGCGCTTGCGCGCTCGCTCGCTCGCTCTCTCTCTCTCGCTCTCTCTCTCTCTCTCTCACTCTCTCTCTCTCCTCCCCACTTCTCTGGTCAAATTAAAGTTAGATAAAATAATTCTTTAAAAAATCGTTGAATTTTATTGTTTTTAAATTTGTTACAGGGCACGTGCACTCACTAAAGAGCAAGAGAGGGAAAGTGAGAAAGCAAGTGGCCAGGTCCAGGAGTCAAACCAGTCAGGAGTCCAGAACCTTAACCACCATGCAACCTTGCTGCCCCCTGGACATTTTTATAACTTGCCTTTTGCTACTTCCACATCCTATGAGATGCTGAACATAAAACAGGCACTCAAAAAATACTGAAATAACACAACTTCATTTTTATGAGAACTCATTTTTCTCATAATCACTTATCAGTTTTCCTTTTTCTAACACTCTGACCCCTTAAAATAGTTCAATTCCAATGAAAATTATCTCCATATTTCAGTAGTTATATACATATATGGTGCCTGAATTCAAGATATTATTTTAAAATTTAAAAATATGACGAAACATATAAATAACGGTGCTCATTCTCTACTGCTTAAGTACATGTTTAATTTTAGTAAACTCAAAAAAAGCATCTGTGGGCCAGCCCCCTAGTATAGTAGCTAAGCATGGTATACTGGCACTGGATCCCACATAGCCAAGTGTGGTTCAAAACCTGGCCCCAGGGTGTTTGGCACAGGTGTGTACAGGCTCCAAATTCTGACAAGATAGAGAAATGGAGGAAGGAGGACTGCAGTGTGACTACTTCCCACTGGGGGATGCTTTCTCTTTTTCTGTTCTATGGGTACATTTGCCCTCTGACAATTAAAAAATAAACAATCAAACAAAAAGGTCTAAAGTAGTTGTCTTTAGAAACATGTAGAAAGCAATGTGATGGTCCTTACATGACAAAACTGTAGAAGTTACTCAGTATGGATTTCATATTTCTGCTAAAAACAAAACAAAACCAAAAATCTGAGTGCTTACTCTGTGCCAGACACTACTCTAAAGGATTTGCACGTATTAATTCATTATTAAAACAATCCTGGGACCAGTAGGTGGTATGATGGTTAAGGCACTGGATTCTCACATGGCCAACTGCGGTTCAAGTCCTGGACCTTGCACTTTGTTAAGAAGTGATAATAATAATAAAATCAAATAATTCTTTTAAAAAAAATCCTAAGTATGAGATTCCACGATTATTCCATTTTATAGAGGAAACATAAAAAGGTAAAAGTGGATCAGCAGGTGGCATAGTGGTTACGATGCCCACATGGCAGACTGCAGTTTGAGTCCCAGACAGGTGGCTTGAAACTCACACCCGACATGTGAACATGCATCCCCAGGATTCTGGGATAACAATGGAGGAGAAGGGATTGTGGCATGGCCACACCTGGGACAAGGGGAGTGATTTCTCACTTTCCCTCTCATTGTCTCTGTCTCTCTCTCCAGTGAGCACATGCACCCTAAGGCAAAAACCTCTACCAAAAAAAAAAAAAGGTAAAAGCAAAAAGCAACTCACTTAAGGTTTGGTAGCTAAGATAGAGCAGTACAATTCAGAAGTCTAGCTTGAGGCCAGCAGGTAGTGCAGTGGTTAAAGCCCTGAACTCCCACATGGCCAGTGACAGTTTGAATTCTAAGACCTGCCAGCTGTTTTCTCAATTTCTTGTTTACTTTCTCTCTCTCTCTGGTGAGCACATGTGCCCTATAGCAAATTAAAACATAACAATAAAGTTAAACACTTTTTTAAGAAAAAAGCAAAAACCGAAGACAGGTTAGTTCCCAAAATCCAGTTTTTAAGTTTATTAATTTATACCATGAGAGAGATAGACACAGCACCTCCAATCAAGTCTTGATGCGGCCATCCATCCTGTCTCTGTCAGCACAAATCACTTGCACAGGTACCCAGAATACTCAGGGCAGCTGCTGCTAACCAGCCGCCTTCCCAGGTGGGCTGGACTTGCAGAGCGTCCTATTTTACTGCTGAGCCATTTTCCTGCTCAAGACACCCACCACCTTCCCACCACTCTGCCTTGACTTGTAATGAACCAATTCTTACCTGATGCCTGTTGTCTGTCTACTCAACTTCCAGTGTTAGCAACTGGGTTGCATCATCTCCAAGGCACAAAGAAAAAAAATGTAATAGCGAATAATAAAACGTACCTTTTGAATGGCCTCTTCCATATCCAACTCAAATTGTTCATTCTGTAATAATCTGAGGAATCTCTTGTGCTCAACACGGGTATCATTTCCATTTTGCACCATTTGGTTCCTCACTTGACTCTGTATATTTTTTAGCTCCTGGACATGCAATTTTTTGCGGTAGTTATCATCTACTAATTTTTGATGCCGTTCACTAAAGCTCAAAGTTCTCCTTTTGGAAGCCTGCAATGGTAACGAACAACCAAGTATGCACACTTTAATAGCCTAAAATCTAATAAAAAAAACATTTTTGTACAATCCAGTGATAAATCATGAAAAGATAATAAACGAAGGGTATTTGGTTTCCTTCCTAAATTCAGTTTACCTAAGAGCGAACGTGGTCGATGAATATATTGATATATCAGTTAAACAGGTGCTAATGCTAATCCCTATTTTAAAGAGAAGGCATGAAAAATAAAAGTAACTTTACCCGAGGTTCTGCAATTAAAAAAAAAAAAAAAACAGCAGTACCAGCACTCCCAAGAGCCCCGCAGTCCGGCACCGCAGACCAAGCCCTTGACTACGCCCTCCGAACTCCCCCTCTTCTCGTTTCGCCCCCTCCCGACGGCCGGAAAGTGGTTCCGGAGTTTTCTAACATTAAACGTAGGTCAACCGCTGCTACACATCCATTCTCTGTCTCCTGGACTTGTATTTCCGTTCGTTTGTTCACAGGCTCTATCAGACAGATTTGAAGATGTAGCTAACGCGGTGTGGGGAGAACGTAGAACCGGCTGCAGCCAGACAGCGTCCCTTAAATGACAACACCTGCGGCCTCTGGCAGAAAATAGTTTCCCCGTAACGCGCAGATTAGGCACTTCGACCCTTTTTAAGAGACCAGCGAACTCTAAACTATAATTAAATCAACAAATAAGTAGTTTCAAGACCGCCGACTGCTCACCATGCTGGCTGACAGAAACAAAGCTCTTCTCCAGCGGCCAGGGCCACCACGTCCCGCCGCCAACTCAGTCTCGGGGCCACTGAGCCGCGCAGCGGTTTGCGCGCGCTCAGGTGTTTACGCGGTTTCCTGGCAACCGCCGCCGCACTCCACCGACCGGCGCAGGGAGCGGCCTCCGATTGGTGCGGCAAGGCCCAATCGGCATTGAGCTTCTTAGGCCCTGCAGAAGAGCTCCAGCATCCAAAGCTTGCAGGCCGGGAGCGCGGAGCGCTTGAGCGGATTCACTCTATGCGGTTCGCTAGGGGGCTGAAGATTGCCCTCGGTTGGCTAAACTCTGTTAGGACAGCGAGTTGAGGCCTTTGTAAACTTTTTACCAAGAAATACACAAACCGCTGCCTAAAACCTGGAGCCGAAGGCAGTTTCCACGTATAGAGTCACCTGCGTCCTCAATGGCTAATCTCCTTGGGCTGATGACGCCTCATCAAAAGCAGTGGGAGTCCCTGGCCATTGTCCCCCTTGCTGGGTTACTGAGGGGCACTGTGGGTAGGTAGCACTTGCCTCCAGGAGCCAGCACCTCACTCCTCGGGCCCCCTCCTCCCCACACAGGAGCAGTTGGTAAGCTAGTAAAATGAATGAGCCAAATGGATCTTACTCTGCTATATGGTCCCAGTACTAACAACAGCAGATTAGATGTTGGCAGCTTATTGGTCTGATTTATTTCACCAGCAAGGTAGACACTAAAGCCCATTAAAAATGCCCTAAACTGGTAGACTGTGGAGGAGACTGTGAGGCCACCGTCTTAGAGGGATGCTCGCACTTTTAAATTGTACCTTCAGGAATTCCACCAGGCTCTCTGAAAAACCCAGAAAGATCTTTTGGGACTCCGGTGGGGATAGGAAGAATGATTATTGTTAGAGACATCCAGAGTCTTCTCATAATAAAGTCCTTCTTCCCAGGAGAAAAGGTAATTATACCAGAGCTTTATCCTACCTAGACAAGGGCATTTCTCTGACTATCACCCCTTCTTGTCTTCCTTTCTCAGCTAAGGGGTGTGGGAGTAGTTACTAAGAAACCCAGCCCTACTAAAAGTCTGAGGTTTAATCTTAAATTTATAAGGCATTTCCCATTTCTTTTTTTTTTCTCTTGGATTTTTTTGTTTGTTTTGCCATAGGACACATGCACTCGCTGGAGAGAGACAGAGTCAGAGGTAAAGTATGAAGTTACCTCCACCCCTGCAGGGGCCAGCAAATGCCAGCAAATGCCTTAATGGTTAGGTCACTGGACTCTCATGTAGTTGACCACAGTTTGAGTCTCAGACCCAGCAGCTTAAAACTCATGTGAGGTAGGTGTGTGTGTGTGTGTGTGTGTGTGTATGTGTGTGTCCACCCAGCCAAAATCCTGAGAGAAAAATGAAGGAATTATGGCGTGGCCATCCCCTCACCCAGCAGCTTAAAACTCATGTGAGGTAGGTGTGTGTGTGTGTGTGTGTGTGTGTATGTGTCCACCCAGCCAAAATCCTGAGAGAAAAATGAAGGGATTATGGCGTGGCCATCCCCTCTGGGGGGTAATTTCTCGCTTTCTGTCTCTCTGGCAAGTGCACCTGCCGTATAGCAAAAATCTCTTACAAGAAAAAAAAAAAGAAAAGAAAGAAATCACCCCCGAAGAGGGATGGTCATGCCACAGTTCCTCCTGCATTCCCCCTCTGGGTTTTAGTCAGGCGCACACACACACACACACGCGCACACATAGGCCAAGCACGATATTCAAGCTGCGAGATCTAAGACTCAAAGTGGCTGGCCATGAGGGAGTCCAGCACCTTAATCACCACACCACCTGCTGGCCCTCCATTTTCCCACATTTTGCCATTGTAGTAATAAGGCTTCAGTATAAAAGTAGACTATAACTGGAAAAGTGCTGAAACACCCTGACAAGGAATTTTTAGGGAAATCCAAAGACAACATGAGACAAAAACAAAACCACTAGAGAAATTTGAAGTCTCTGGAACCTACAGGCACAGCAAATATTAAACACAGCCCGAATTCTAGCCATATGATAGAAAACCTCATGCTAAGGGCCTCATTTCCTAGCAACCAATACATCATTTCCAGCTTTCAACAAAAAACTCCCATGCTAAAGGCAGGTTGCTAAAAAGTAAGGAAAAATAGACCAAAAGGCAAAGTAAGCATCAGAACCAGATTCAGACATAACACATTTGAAGATTGTTAGATGGGAACCTTTTAAAACTGTGATTAATATGCTAAGGGTTGGGAAATATGGACAACATGCCAGAGATGGGTACTGTAAGTCGAGACATGAAACTTCCAAAATCTTAGAGAAATGCTGGAAATAAAAAAAAAAACTACAACAAACGAAGAATGCCTTTGATGGACTTAACACTAGATGAACAGTCAGAAGGATCAGTGAGCTTGGTGATACACCAGCTGCAACTTCTCAAACTGAATTGCAAAGAGATTAACAGCAAATGGATAACCCCACTGAGCTTTTAGATTTCAGATACATTTTTTTCCTACATTAGAAGAAGACTTATGGGACCCAGAGTGGAAAAATTGACAACTTGCCTTTTGGAGATCTAATTATAAACCCAGTTGCCACAAAAATAAAATTGACTGCATGCCATTTATCATGCAAAACTTTGGAGCCGCGAACAGCAGTTGGCGTAATGGCTATGTCGCTGAACTCCCATGTAGTCAACTGCCGTTCGAGTCCTAGACCTGGTGGTTTAAACTCATGCCGGATGTGTGTGCGTGCGCTCCCAAGATCTGGAGAGAAGGCATGGCCATCCTTCCTGGGGTGTGATTTCTCGCTTTCTGTCTCTCTGTCTCTCTCTGTCTTTCTGGCAAGCGCATGCGCCCTATAGCAAAAACCTCTCCAGAAACCCTAAGTGTTTCAAATACTGCCTGGCATATAATAGGTGCTAAATAAGTGTTTTGTTAAATGAATAGATTGGTTAAATAATATTACTGTTATGTGTACAGAGAAAAATCTACCCAGAAGTACTTTGGAGAATAATCTTTTGTCATCAGTCCAGTTAGAATTTTATTGATTCTATTTATAATTAAAAAAAAAAAAAGAAAAGAAAACTTTTGGCATTTTTTTTTCCTATTCCCAAGTCTACTTATTTCTGCTACTGTTGTAGAGTGCCACCAAATGAACGACCACCAAAGCCAGATTTTAAAGGGAGTCTTTATTAGCTGACCAGTGACTACAGCCTGAGGCTCGGGGGCTGAGAGTCAGAACTGCAGCCCCTACGGAAGTTTGAGCAGTCTTTCTATAGGGGGTCAGTTACCAGGGGTGCAGGAAATGTCAGGAAAAGGAGTGGGGTTTCCATGCAAGCAGTTAGAGGCTGAATCAAGCAGTTAATTATTTCTGAGGGCACTCTGTAGAACTTTGTTTACTGGTCTCCATGGCTCTGGGTGGGGGTCTAGCGATTAGTAGTTACATTGTTAAGGAACATCTAAACAAAAGGGTTTTGGGCTAGTTAGCAAAGACAGTAACAGGTACTGGATGGCGACCGGGATGCAGTTTTTTGTATGGCTAACACAAGCTATTTTCTCAGGGGAAGAGCAAGCAGGTTTACAGAAGCAGACAGCCATGTTAGCGTAAGGGAACAAAATGGACAACAAAATGGATCTTTGTGTACAAGATCTAAAGTGCGGCCTCCCACACTACTACTGTCACTGTTTTCTTCTTTCTGCTTTATTTGGGTTTAATTTCTTTTCTTTCTAGTTTTTTAAAGTGGGAGCTTATCTTTATTTAAAACCATCCTTTTCCAATATGAACATATAAGTTGTCCCTAAAACCCGCTTTAACAGTTTCCCAAAGATTTTCATACATATTCATTCAATTCAAACTAGTCAGACTATTTCTTGGACCCATAGGTTGTTTAGAAGTGTTAACTTTCCAAATATTTTAGATTGTCCAGATACCTTTTTGTCATTGATTTCTAGTTTAATTTCATTATCATCAGAGAACCTACTTTGTACAACTTTAATTCTTTTAAATTTGTTAATGTGTGTTCTATTGTGCAGAATATGGTCTATCCTGGTGAGTGTTCTATGTGCACTGGAAAAGAATAAGTATTCTGGTGATATTGAACAGGGTATTCTATAAATATTAATAAGGTTGAGTTCCTTAGGAATGTTGTTCAGGTAGTCTATAGCCCTACAGTATTTCTAGTTATCAATTAATGAGGAATGTTAGGGCCACCAGGTGGCATGGTGGTTAATGGTGCTGGATTCTCGGATGGCTGACTGTGGTTCAAGTCCTGGATCTGGTCAAAACTGAAAAATAATAATAAATAATTCTTTAAAAAAATTAATGAGTGTTAAAGTCACCAAGTATAATAATTATGGATTTATTTTCTCTTTTCAGTCCTATATTTTTTGCTTCATGTGTTTTAAAGTTCTATTGTTTGGGACCATTGCTGGGACCATTGTTTGCCCTGTAGCAAAAACCTCTCAAAAAAAAAAGTTTTATTGTTACATGTATACACCTTCAGGCTATTACTATGTTCTGATGATAACAATAGTAGTAATAGTCTTTGTTCTGAAGTCTATTTGACATATTGTAGACACTCCAGCTTTCTTTTATCTCTCTCTTTTTCTGGGGGCAGGGGGTTGCTATAGGGCACGTGCGCTCACCAGAAAGACAGAAAGTGAGCAATCAGCCCCCAAAGGGATGGCCACGCTGCAATCCCTTCTCCTCCATTCTCCTCTCAGGATCTTGGGCACACACACACATGCGCCTGGTGTGAGTTTAAACCACTGGGTCCGGGACTCGAACCATGGTCGACTATATGGGAGTCCAGCAACATAGCCATTATGTCATCTGCTGGTCCCCATCTTTTCTTTTTCCTTTTTTTTTTTTTAACAAAGAGTTTCACTGTCATCATCCTCCTGCCACAGCCTTCCAAGTTCTTGGGACAACAGGTATGTACCACCACACAGCTCTTTCAGACAGGGTCACTATATTGCCCAGACCAGCCTCAAACTCACTGCCTTAGCCTTTCAAGTCACTGGGATTAAAGATGCATGCCATCGCACCTGGCCTTCAGGTTGAATCAGCAATCAAACCTATTGTTCCCATGTGATCCTAGCCTATGGAACATAGCACCTTAGCAACACACCCTACTGTGTGACTAGGCCCACTCCAACTTTGTAATCTGTGTTTACATGGTATAGCCTTCTCTGTGTTTTTATTTGAATCTATGCCTTAATTATTTGAAGTGATTTTCCTGTAGTTAGCATATGATTGGGAGTTGCTTTTATTTTTTAAATAATTATTTAATTTTATTTATTCATTCATTTATTATTTTAATTTGACCAGAGAGAGACACAGAACGAAAGAGAGAAAAAGTGAGAAAGCAAGCCACTAGGTCTGGGACTTGAACTGTGGTTGGCCACGTGGGAGTGTCCAGCACCTTAACCACCACGCTACCTGCTGGCCCCAGGGAGCTGCTTTTTTATTCAATCTGATAATCTCTGTCTTTCAATTGATTGGCTTATGCCATTTACATTTAATGTCATTACTGACATAGATGAGTTAAAAACTACATTTCTCTAGCTTTTAAATATTTTTGCATGTATTATTTATTCTTTTTTATTCAATTTATTCTATTTTATTTTTACTACTGCTTTAGTATTTGTGCCTCTTTATTTATTTAATTTTTTACTGGTTGCTGAAAGATTTTACCAATCTATTCAAATATTGTAATTCTGCTTCATTTTTCACATATGAACTTTAAAACTTTCAATTCCTCTGAGTCATCTTTTGGGCTATCATTATACATTTAACATTTATATATGTTATAAATCCATGATACACAGATTTTCACATGTTAGATGGTATGATATTGTCTAAAAGCTTTCCTTTTTTAATTTTTGTTTTCCTCTTATCTTTCTCTATATTTTAGTTTGAGTGTAATTTTTACTGATATATTTTCATTTTCATTTTCTCTGTCCTCAGCTATATCAAGTCAAGTCTTCTCACGAACTTGACAAAGGTACTGCTATGGTTTGGATGTTGTTTCACATTTGGAATTTTGTCCCCAGTGTTATGATGTTGGGAAGTGGTAAGACCTTTAAGAAATGAGACCTAAGGGTTGATGTTTTGGACCATAAAGTACCATCCACATAAGTGGATTAATGCTGTATCTTATTAGAGGGAGTGAATTCATTTTTTTAAAAGAATTATTTTATTTAATTATTTTTATTATTTATTATTTTTAATTTGACCAGGGAGAGACAGAGAGAGAAAGAGAAAGAGAGAAAGTGAGAAAACAAGCCACCAGGTCTGGGATTCAAACCATGGTTGGGCATGTGGGAGTCATCAACTGCCAGTTCCGGCCTCTTGGTTCTTTCTGTCACAGAGCTACTGCTCCAGCCCTAGGCTGCATAATTCCTGACTCCATGTTACATGAAGGAAAAATAAATGCCTAATTTACCCAAGCCTTCTTGACTCCCCTCTCCCTAGGATTCTAATACTGCTAATCAAACACAAATCCCAGCTGATGCAACCACTGTCTCTGTTTAATCTCATGGGTGAAATAATTAAGAAAAACAAATCTTACATTGTGTATTGCTTTTTTAATTAATGTTTGATTGTAAAGATTATTAGTGAGTAGAAAACCACTTATTTCCTTTTTCACAATTTTGTCTCTCCCTCCTTTATCTTCCAGAAGCTAGTGGCCAGTTCTCTTAAATCATAATTTTTCATTCTTGCTTTTGTTTTCCAAAATACCCCTGTGACACGTTTACCCACATGGTGGACAAACACAGTCATGCCATTTGCAAACTGAATGAGCATACATTTTATATTTTCAGATACCATATAGATAAAGATGTAGACTGTGATTGCGAGAACACAAATCCCTGATATACAGTACTAGAATATCTCTCCCAATGGAAATAATCAACTTTTCAGTTTAATCATTCAGCTAGTTACCACTAAAATTTCAATACTATGCTACTAATATTTCTATAAATTTTCTATAAAAATTTACTGGGAGTATTGATGAAAATGACTTCACTAACCTCCAGTTCCATTATAATTTCTTCATTTCCCTCATCTACCTAACACTATCCATTGGTTTCTTAAAAATCAAATGACTAATTATTTTTGGTTGCTTAGATTTTGGTCAAGAGGACCAGCAGTTGGGGGGGGGGGACCAGCAGTTTGCGTAATTGGGGGGGGGGACCAGCAGTTAGCGTAATGGCTATGTCGCTGGACTCCCACGTAGTCAACCGCGGTTCGAGTCCCAGACCCAGTGTCTTAAACTCACGCCGGGCGTGTGTGCTTGCGTGTCCAAGATCCCGAGAGGAGAATGGAGGAGAAGGGATTGCGGGGGGCCATCCCCTCTGGGGGTGTGATTTCTCACTTTCTATCTCTCTGTCTGTCTCTGTCTGTCTGGCGAGTGCACGCGCCCTATAGCAAAAACCTCTCCAAAAAAAGAAAAAAAAGAAGAAAAAAAGAGGACCAGCAGTTGGCATAATGGCTGTGTCACTGGACTCCCATGTAATCGACCATGGTTTGTGTCCTGGACCTGGTGGCTTAAACTCATGCCAGGCACGTGTGCATGCGTGCCCAAGATCCCAAGGGGAGAACGGAGGAAGAGAGATTGTAGCATGGCCATCTGCCCTGGGGAGTGATTTCTCTCTGTCTCTTTGGTGAGCACATGTGCCCTCTAGCAAAACCCTCTCCAAAAAAAAAAAAAAAAGATTTGGGTCAACATCACTTATTAGAAAGACTGACAGATATTTAAATGGTAGATATGTTTAAGACATTAATAGGCTACAAATCTGATCATTAAATGTCTAGTTATTTTAAAAAGGTAAGAAGTATATTTGTTTTTTAACCTAAAATTCTATTACTTGCACAGTAGACTTCCAATCCACACTAATATATTAATTTTCAAGGAAATATTTGGAACTCATAGACTAGTTCATTAATCAAATACACAAAGTACTTCACTCATCAATACACAGATTACCTATTTAAGCAGTTAAATACCATTTGTTTCTCAAAGCATACAATTAATATGTCAGAATGCTAAGCACAGTAATCAATAGTTTAACTGCATTACTAATTTTATAAATTGATCAAAGTTTGCCTAGTACAGGTTCCTGACCATAACAAATATCCTCTGAAAGACTGACTATATATTTAGAATGGAGTAATTTGAATTTTAGGATGTTCAGTAGGCTAGTTCAGGTGGAGAGTCTACTAGGTAGAAGTAGAGAAATGCACTGCATTTCTTCAGGAGAAACAAAGGGAAACCATGTAGATTGGCCAAAAATTATGATTGCAAACAAGATAAAATAATAAATTTTAGAAGGTCAAACTATGGAGTACGTTTGCTTGTTTTTAATCACAGAGTAAGTGGAACTAGTAATCCATCAGAATTCTGACCAAGGAGAGTAAAACGTTGCTTGGCCAAAAAAAAAAACAAAACAAAAAAAAACCCAAAACAAAAGCAAACAAACAAACAAAAAACAAAAAAGCGTTAGTGTAATAGAATAATAAAAAAAATATATAATAATGAAGAAAATGGTAATTAAAGGTAGGGCCATACACAGTGAAGTTAAACATCAAACACACATGTTGAAGGAAACGCTGGTGAGGAACGTGAGAAATGTGTATATGTAAGCAAATACTGAGACCAGGAGGAAAAGAATATAAAACACAAATTAAAAAACTTAACCTGGGGACCAGCAGATGGCATAATAGTTACCTTGCTGGACTCCAACATGGCTGGCTGCAGTTTGAGTGCTGGACATGATAGCTTGAAAGTCATGCCAGGTGCGTGTGCATGCGTGCCCAAAATCCCAAGAGGAAAACGGAGAGGGGATTGTGGCATGGCCACCCCCCCCACCCCCGAGATGATTTCTCATTTTCTGTCTCTCTCTCTCCAGCAACCACAAGCATCCTATAGGAAAAATCTCTCTTTAAAAAAAAAAAAAAAAAAAAGTTAACCTGAGGACTGACCCCATAGCCTGGTGGCTGAGGGAGCTGGGTCCCACATGATCCACTACATAGTTTGAATCCTAGTCCCAGTGACTTGAAAAACACACTGAGCACATGTGTGTGCATGCTCAAAATTCTGAGACGATGAAACGGAGGAGAGGGGACTGCGGCACGATCATATCCTACTGGTGGATACTTTCTCTCTCTGGCCAGCACTTATGCCCTCAAACAAATTTAGAAAAGGAAAAAAAATAAAAGATTTTAAAACAAGAAAGAAAGCTCTACTTGAACCTTGAATGAATTTCTGGGAGCTACACGCTTTTTCTCCTCCCCGTCCTTGGGTCTTTTATAACAAGGTTGCATACTCCGTTAGCTCTCCTGCTCTACTCATTTACTCACCGGCATTACCGTCTGAGAGGGACAGAGAGAAGGCGCAGACTTACCCTCCCAGTGTTCTGCAATAACCCACCTGGGATGGAGCAAGGCAGACGGCTCGCTTCAGATGGCTCTTGACATAACCATCTCCCTGAAAGAGCTGGGGCTTCTGTAGCAGGGGTGAAAGACGAGGATGAGTTTAGGGCACAAAAGGGTACACCACTATAGAGTATAGGCTAGATTTTGTTCATTCTTAATAGCAAAACAGCAGCACTGCAAAGTATCTTAGCAAGTGTGCATGCTTTTCCATTATTGTTTGTCACTGTAATTGAGGACTTCCAGCTCTAAAGGCAACTTCAGTTATGTCTCTTTATTTCTAGACTATTTGTGGGTATTGTAGAAGGCATCATGTAATTTAATAGGTTATCTGCCTGTAAGATCTTTTGACCTGAATGTTGACCTAAGTCAAAGGCAGTTTTAATCAATTACAACAATCGGTTGACTGCACCTGAAAAAAATTAGCCTTACAATTATTAGTTTGTTAATAGACTTTTTTTAGAACAGTTTTTTTTTTTTATAGACCACAGATTCGTTTATTTTTAACACCCATCATGCCATGAATTCATAGGGAATAGGTTCCAGCAGCTCAGGCTCCTTTCCATTGGTTCTCACAAAGTGTGCTTCTCTGGGTAGAGCAGGCTGGCACTTTAGTTGAACCCAGGTACCTTTCTCTTTGGCTTCTTTCTTTTTCTGGTCATTTTCCTTCACACGTTTTAGGAAGCTATCTCTGCTCTTAGAATGTTTAATATGCTCAATACGCACATTGATTCTCTTGGCAAGAATCTTGCCCTTAACGTGTTTGTTTACATCAATGCCAACAGCATGCTGGGTAACACTGTAGACTCTTCCAGTTTTGCCATGGTAACATTTGTGGGGCATTCCTTTTTGAACAGTACCCATTCCCTTAATGTCTACAATATCACCTTTCTTGTAGATTCGCATATATGTCACCAAAGGAACAACTCCATGTTTTCTAAAAGGCCAAGAGAACATATATCAGGTGTCTCTCCTATTTCCTTTGTGTTCATCATTTTGGTTAATTACTGGAAGATAGTGGTTCTGGCCAAAAGGCAGAACAGTTTTAGGTTTACATAAAAATGGGCAGAATATAGAAAATTCCCCTACGTCCCTTCTCCTCCCCACACCCACAGGATTTCCCTATTATTAGCATTATACTTAGGGTAGAACATTGGTTACAATTGACAAACTATTATTAACACATTACTACTAACTAAAATCCATAGTTTAGAGTTCACTGTTTTGAACAGGCTTGTGGGTTTTGACAAACGCATGATGTCATGTGTCTACCGTTATGGTAACATACAGAATAGCTTCGCAGCCCTGAAAACCCTCTATGCTCCATCTATTCATCTCTTCCCCACTTTCTCTTCCTGAACCCCTGGGAACTAAAAGTCTTTCTACTATCTCTATAGTTTTGCCTTTTTTGAGATGCCATGTGGTCAGAGCCATCACGTATGCAGCCTTTTCAGACCGGCTTTTCTCTCTTACCAACATGCATTTAAGTTTCCTCCAAGATGTGGCTTGACAGTTCATTTGTTCTTACTACTGAGTAATATTCCATTGTGTGGCATTTTCAAAAACACCATTATTACACTGAAAGATGATTTCTAGCGGTACACTATTACTATCCTAAATGATAACTTCATTGTTAAGGGAGGATTTATGCCCTCTCAGCATTAAAGTGAAATCTTCTGGTTCATTTCCCTTTGGAAAATAGCTTTTTACCGACGGGTCTAGACTAGGGGCCAGAGTACTGAAGGGCAAGAGCTTCAGCTAATAATAAAATGATGGATTGCACTGAGTAAGGATCCCCAATAGCTACCACATAACAGGGTTAAACATATCAGAGCTCCTGATCTGAAACACGGCCTGATAATAACTAGGCATGTGAGCTTGTAACTATATAGTAAAGATTTACAAAGTTGTATTGCTTTATAAAATGAAGTAATGAGAACAGAACAATTTTTCTTTTGTTCAGAAAAAAATGCCGAAATCTAATCTAATTTGCCGCAGCTGGACACCACCTGCCGATGACTGTTTAAGTACTCTGAACATTACACACTTATCTTTTAAATATTGATAATGCCATTTTTCATTTCCTCGACATGAAATCCCACAGGGAATAATTATGCTAATAAACCTTAATGATTCTTGCAAATAAATGATCAAACCAAATTGCTACTGTTGATTTATATTAATGGATGCCTTTAGGATGAGATTTGCCAGTACGGTGCTGCCTCTTGAATCTCAATTCATCTTATTTAGCTCAAGAGTGTACATAGTTTTTTAAATGGATGAAGTGTTTAAAATATAATGTGTTTGCGCAGTTTTTTGCACTTCATAATGTTCAAGTATTACCATCTTGCCTTGTGGCAAATCTGTATTTAATGGTTTCATTGTATATAACTTCCTTTAGTACTTTTCCTCATTGCTGTATGCAGTTAGAAAGTGACTACTTTCTGGTTGATTCGGAATAGATCAGCTTCCATATGTTGAATCTGATTGTTTCATTACGACAATAAAATCTGTTTCTGGATGTTTTAGCCACCATAATCTGAGAATCAGATTCACTGTATGATGATGTGATCAAGTGTGAAGTAATTGTTAGGGGGGTAAAAGGACACTATTAAACAGCTTATGTGTTACCCCACTGAAATCTAGATTCTCTTTTTCTTCCAGCTCCCTCTCTTCTTTCTTCTTTTCTCCTTTTTCCTTCCTTTCTTTCTTCATCCCCTTTCCTTTTCTTCAATGCAGGTTTATTTCTTCCATAAGTAAGAAAAACAAACAGTAACCCCAAAGGGCCCCAATACTGCAGTCCACCCCACCTATCAGCCAGCCCCAGGCCATGGGCACACACATGCCCACTATACTCAGGAAGGGTGTTGGACCTGACCAGGGAACTTTCCGTGTGGGACTGCCTTGGCGAGCATTGCATGTGACCACTGAGCCACTGTCTGAGCCCTCTCTATTTTCACTCTTGCGTCCTCACCAAATCTGCAAGAAATAGGAGTTCGCTGACTTTGTTCATTCTAAAATGAAACTGAAAAAGACCTACAGAATTGTTAAACCATTATTTCCAGGGTAGTGAAACATTACACAGGAAAAAAAAAAGCTTATTCATTATGGCTATGAATAAAAATTTACTTGGGTAACTTTTTTGTGAAAAAATAACTTTTACTTAAAATGCTAATGTAATTTGGGACAAACTTCTTTGATCCAGATAATTACTTCAATTATCCAGTCTCATGCACTGAACATCACCTTTGAAATTTAAGAGAAACAGAGTTAAGATTCAATAGGTGTAGACACAGAGTCAAGTTCAGAGTCCTGTAAGTTAGTACTAAAATAAGGGACTGGCATACACATGGTAGATACACAGAGACGACGGAAATTATGATGTCAAATTACAATCATGTGGAGATTTGTCATGTGGTACACAGAGACTGTAATTTGTTTAGTGGTAAAGACCACATTAAATTACAAAGAGCCGAAGAGTCCTCTTCTAAGTTACATAAACACTAATGGGTAAAAATACAAATACATGTGTGCATGTGAGAGAGAGGATAGAGCGAGAGAGACACCGATATATTTGTCTATGAATACAGAAACTACTTTTAGAAGGTTTTCATTTTCATTTAAGAACAAATGTCTCATTTGATTGAAATTTGGCATTATACAATATTTTTCTAATGAAAAATTAACCAAAATATTTAAAATCATTAAATGCATGATTTTATTTATTGTGGAATTTTCTGATTTAGCAAACATTGGGAGGTGATTCAAATATGAACTGAAGAGGGAATGGCACACCAGTTACGCACTAAGGGAAGTATGTCTGGAGGGCCGGGGGGCGGGCCCAGGAGAGGTGGTTTGTGGGGACGTCACAGGAACAGAGAACAACTGGGCACCAAGAGCTGGGAGCTGACTCTAAGATCCTGGGGAAAAAGACACAAGAACCCTCCAGGGGATGGTCCTGCAGCCTAGTGGTTAAGAAAGCCAGGTCCTACATAGCCAATTGCAGTTTGAATCTTGGCCCTGGAGGTTTGAGAGACATTCTGGTATCATGTGGATGCATACCTCAAATCCTGACAGGATGGAGAAATGAAGGAGGATTGGGGTGTGACCACTCCCCATCATGGGTATACAGTCTCTCTCTCCCCTCTGGTGAATAAGTGTGCCTTCTGGCAATTAAAAAAAAAAAATGGAGGGGACCAGCAGTTGGCATAATGTCTATGTTGCTGGACTCCCATGTAGTTGACCGCAGTTCGGGCCCCAGACCCGGTGGCTTAAACTCACGCTGGGTGCGTGTGCATGCCCAAGATCCCGAGAGGGAAATGGAGAAGGGATTGTGGTGTGTCCATCCCCCCTGGTGGGTGCCTTCTTGCTTTCTGTCTCTCTGTCTCTCTCTTTCTGGTGAGCGCACACGCCCTATAGCAAAAACCTCTCAAAAAAAAGGGGGGGGGAGAATAAAAGTGAATAGAGCCGTAAGTGACAAAAAAGCACTTGTTATTTTGCTCACTATGATATTTTTATACTTTTTTGGCTGGTTTCTAGGTTAATTAACTCATAGAAATGGCTACCCACCATATATTTCTTCACTGTATAATTCTGTTCCCTTTCCTTCTGTAACAGATATTCCTAAGAAATAGTCAAATAACAACCCCCAAAGGCAAATCTAGACTCTTGGTTCTTTAGAATCTATTATGGTACTTGATGACCTCAATTGCACTCATGTTTACTGGATCTATGACATCATTAATAGTAAACACACCATTATTTTATTGATCAATAAAGGAAGAAAAATCCTGCCAATTACATTATAGCAAATTATTTTAAAAATTTTCAGAAAGGTTAAAGTGCAAACAAAACAAAACAAAGCAGAAAAGATATTTTAGAATCTGTGAAATAGATTTTCCTCCATCTCTAGAATTAAACTTTACTACAGTACGTATGTCCCAAGGCCATGCCATCACAAGAACTGTGATAATGACCTCTACAACCAAACAAAAATCATTGCTATTAAGCCCCCACCAGCAAAATAAGATGCTAGTTCTTTCTCACGTTATTTTTTTCTCTCCTTGTCATTAACCAGAAAAGTCACTATGCTCCGTGTTATCTAGGATCTTCTGAGATGCAAATACCAAGACAGAACTGGACAATCAAGAGAGTATTTGGGGACAGGCCTATGAAAAACAAAGGAGAGGGAGAGGAGAGGCAGGTGGGGAGAGTCTTCAGACCACGTCATGGGAAGTGTGATCTTAGTCAGGATATGCTACCGCAAATCTTTATGTGCAGCAACTCAGGTTACCGGATAACCACCTTCCTTGCAGCAGGCTCCTGTAAGGCCGATTTGAGCAGGGCACTTCAAGGGCTGTGGTGTTGACACGTGACACACCACCCTGCTTTCCTCATTTATAACAGCTCTCATTTCCTCTGATTTTTTCAAAAGCTGTCTTTGTTATCACTGCTGCCCCACTGAGCCCTTCTTTAAATACACTTTAAGTGCTCGCTTTTTCTGCTCACGTTTTGGAAACAGGCACCTAGAATGCCTGGAGGCTGGCAGGGCCTGAAATGTACCACCAGGGTTAGGTATTATTGCTCGTATTATCAAACTGTGACCCCTGTTTTTCCACAAGTCCGTGAGTTCCCAGAGTTCCCCTGTTAGATATGCAAATTAGGATACTGTTCCTTTGCCTCCCCTTTGGCAATCCGTGCTGTACAAACAGCATGGAAAGGCTTCAGATTTTACAATCTGAGGTTTGGAAACTTTTGCAAGGAAACATTCATGAGATGAATTTCCAAGTATTTTATCAAGGCTATTACTAAAGAACCTGTGTTCAAACAATATTTCATGATCAGATATACAGAAACTCGTGAAAGCTTTACGGATGCAATACTGAATCAATTTACAGGGTATAATGGCAAAGGCAGACCGTATCTTTGACCTTGAACAAGTCATTTAACCCCACTCATGTCTCTTTTCTCTCTAAAATGAAGAGGGTAGGCTAGATGATCCTTGAGGCCTCTTGTAGCACTAACATTCTATGAAATAAAAGTCAACTTAGAGATTAATTGGGTTTCTGAGCCTCGAGCAATTAATTACACTGTTGCTGCCCTATAACAGACCCATCACAGAAGAAAATTAGATTCAACTGACAGATTTTAATTTTCACCAAGCCATGTTGATTTTAAGTCCAACATTTTTTTAAAGATTTGCAAATTACTGCTTTCTCCAAAAGTTCAGTAGCTTTCTGGGCAAGGAATCTGACCTGATTAGACATCGCCTGCTACTAAAGCTATTCTTTTCCATAAAAAAAGTCATTTCGCTAACTTTTTTCCTGGTGTTCAGAACCTCAGGAGACATTCTACCAGAGTTGTTAAAAATGATGGATCGTGATTTGGAGACTTTCTTTACCAATTTCTGAAGTACCTAGGATATCTGTAATCAGGGACTTTAATTCTGTCCATATCTACTTTCATCTAATTCCATTACATTTTTTTCTTTGGCTTTCTGCATTCCCTTACCTTGCCTATATGTACTTGAGTCACCACTGAATTATCTGTAGAAAAATGTGTTGGTTAATTTTCTAACACAGTTTTTAGCAAGAAAAAAAATATAATCAGCTTTGACTTCTAGTTAATAAGTATTTTGCCCTCCTTTTAATACCTATTTAAACACTGCTGATATTTTCTCATTTCTCCCTTCAGTACTACAGCTCATACTTACTTGAGATTTAAAAAAATTAAATGCCACAACTTTTAGTTTACTAAACTTTGATTCCCAATGTCAAGTTTCTACTTCTCTGTCAGGTTTATTTGCACTTGATAATATTCCTGACATACAGAAAGGTAAAGGAGAATAGTATGAACACGCATGTATTTATAATCTGACATGGAAAACTGTGAAAGCTGTTTTTTTAATAACAGTACACCCTTCTGTTTTATTTCTCCCCCTAAGAAATAACACTAGTATTTAAGAGTGCTTTTCATTTCTGTGTATGTCTTTATACTTTCAATACCACACACCAACGTCTAAAAAAGATGCAGTACTATGTTGCATAGCTTAATGATGAGATTAATTAATACTTCTGCAAATTGCTTTTATTCACTTATTTATTTTATATGCTAAAGGACACATGTACTCATGAGAGAGAGAAAGCACTCCCCCCTCATGAGGTGTGGTCACATTGCGATCACTTTTCCTTCGCTTCTCCGTCAGATTTGGGGTATGCACCCACACACGACTGCATGTTTTTCAAGCTGCCAGGGCTGATATTCTAACCGTAGTCAGTCATGTGGGATTCGGCTCCCCAGTGCACAGCACTTAACCACTGCACCACAGGCTGGCACTGTATTATTTATTTATTTATTTATTTTAGAGATATTTGTTCTAGGGTGTGTATGATCACCGGACACAGAGATAGAAAGTGAGAAATCGCCCCCTAGGGAGGATGGCCACACCACAATCCCTTTGGGATTTTAGGCACACACGCACATGACTTTCAAGCCGCCTGGTCCGGGACTTGTACCACAGTCGGCCATGTGGGACCCAGCGCCTTAACCATTATGCCACCTGCTGACCTCACAAGTTACTTTTATTTCCAAATTATGTCTGTGAGATTACTGTATTACATGCACATTTACTTTGTTCTTCTTTGTTTTTCCTCAAATGGTAGCTTATATTTTTGCTTTCTCTAAAATATCTTTTAATGCACAAAACAGTAAATTTAGTATAATCTAATTTATCGATAATTTTATGCTTTTTTTTGCCTTATTTAAGCAATATTTTAGTAATGTAATATCTTAAAGCTTTCATGATGCACCTTTACCTCACCTGTGATCTGTATATCTTACATAAAATAAAGTAGATGTATAATTTTATTATTCTTTTAATCATACGGATACCCATCCCAGCATTATTATCTTTCTCACTGATCTACAATATACTGATTTCACAATGTAATTTAATTACTATACAATTTAAATATTATACATTTATAATGATAATTGCTACCTGAGAAGGCAAGGCCTTACCTGATTTGTTATTCAAAGTAGTTTTTGTCTTGTGTTCTATACATATTTAGATTTCTTGCCACATTTATTAGAAAAAAACTGTTGAGATTATTGAAACTTCATCAAATCTATGGAAAAATTTTGAGAAAAACCAATGTCTTTATGATAGTATATCCCCATCCATGTACATAGTACATCTTTATTACATCTTTTTAAAAATATCTTTTAATGAAGTTTTATTACTTTTCCTATAAAGACCGCATGACATTTTTGTTAGGTTTATTCCTAGATATATTAAATGTTGCTGTCATAAACAATCTCTATATTATTTAGGATCCAAGTAGGAAACAAAACCATCAAATTGTGGCATATAAAAAGATACAGTCTACAGCTAAGTGAGCCAATAGGCATTGCACAGTACCTAGGCTCCAGAAAATTTTAGGAAACATTACTATTCCTAAGTGTAAAGCAAAGAGAGAAAACAGTTTACCAGAACCCAAAGATAGAGACAGCTATGTGAAGAGAACTCCCCTCCACTTTTTAAATTTTATTTTATATCTTTGATGAGAAAAAGAGTGTGAGAGGGACAGGTACTCTAACCAGAATCTTGGTCTCGTCATACAGTGTCCCATTTCCTCCTCAGCTAATGAGAATGTTGAGCACATGTGCATTTGTATATTTCAGGTTGACTTGGCATCTGAACTCATGGTCAGTCATGTGGCTTCCAGCACTGAAGATCAGTATCCTGTCCCATGTACCATGACACTGGGCTTGAAGAGAAGCCTTTGATGGAAGGTATGGTCTTTGATCAAGAAATAAACCCTGCCAGTAGAAACAGCAGATGGCATAATGGCAACATCACTGGACTCCCATATAGTTGACCGTGGTTTGAGTCCAAGACCTGGTGGCTTAAAACTCATGCCAGGCATGTGTGCATGCATGCCCAAAATCTTGAGAAGAGGATGGAGAACAGACTGTGGCATGACCATGTGCCATAGGGAGTGACTTCTAGCTTTCAGTCTATCTGGCAAGCACACAAACCCTATAGCAAAAATATAAATAAATATATAAATAAATACCCTGTCAGACACAACTCCACAGAGAGTGTTGAAGTAATATAAATCCCATTCTATTTTCTTCATCTTTTGAATTTCTAATGCTACAACCAGTTGCTAAACCTTATGAGAAGCCAGTCTTCCAGCAGGCCAGTCTCCCAGGGCACTACCAGGCAAAAATAGGTAGAGAGAAAATCCAGAGGGGCAAATGGAAGATGTCCATCATTGTATCTTTTCCAAAATTAACTTTCTGTTTATTGAGTTTATGTTCACTAGTCATGCTTAACTCCATTTTAAATTCTAATCATTTACCTATACAGTCTCTTATTTTATGTCCTCATAAGCATATTTTTGTTATCTTTCTTCTCTTATTCTATTTAAAAATTTCTTCCCTCGTTGGACTGGCTAGAATCTACAATCAAATGATAAATAGAAGAAATGATAGGTGTGTTCTTCACTCATATATTTGACATCTCACCATGAGGTATAATATTTGTTGTAGTTTTTGGTTTTGCTTCTTTTTAAAATCAAATTTTAAATTTTGTCAGAGGGCATATGTGCTTGCCAGAGAGAGACAGAGAGAGAGGGAAAGTGAGAAAGTACTTTCCCATGGGGTATGGTAATGCCACTATCCCTTCTCCTCCATTTCTGACTCGTTTTAGGATTTTGGGTACACACACACACACACACACACACACATACACACAGGCACACCTACCTGTCTCTAGTGTTTTTCAAGCCACCAGGTCTGGGACTTGAATTATACAGTTGGCCATTTAGAGGTTCAGCTGTCTTAAACACCATGCCACTGGCTGGTCCTGTTTTTGCTTTTATTACTGCATTTATATGTTCATTGTAGGAAGTCAGAGTATATAAATAAATATTTTAAAAACACCATATTTCTAATACCCAAATATTACAACAATTAAAACTTAGTGAATCATGTATATATGTATTAATGTTTTTTAACAGGAGATTATACTGTATATGCTATAGTATAAATGTTACAGGCAGTAAACTGCTTTTCATGTTGTATGCATTTTATTCCCCTTTCTCTTCCTTTTTTGTGAACAATTTTCATCTTGAATGGCACTTAAATGGTATTTGTTATTTATTTCTACATATGGAGAATCATAGTTTTTTCTTATTAAAGTATACCAGAATATTTCTTTTTTAAAAAAGAATTATTCATTTAATTTGTTATTATTATTTCTAATTTGACCAGAGAGAGACAGAGAGAGAGAGAAAGGGAAAGTGAGAAAGAATGATGCCAGGTCCAGGACTCGAACCGCAGTCGGCCATGTGGGAGTCCAGCACCCTTAATCGCCATGCCACCTGCTGGGCCAACATTAGAATATTTCTAATAATATTCCTATTTGGTTATTTTGGAAGTTAATGGGAGAGAGCAGAGCTAGTAATCTGGAGAAAAACTTTCTACTGGCTCAATGAATCTTGGGTGTGCTGATTCTATAACAATGCTTTTTTAAAAATATGTATTTTATTATATTATTATTATTTAATTTGACCAGAGAGAGACAGAGAGAGAAAGGGAAAGTGAGAAAGCAAGCCACCAGGTCCAGGATTCAAACTGTGGTCAGTCATGTTGGAATCTAGCACCTTTAACTACCACGCCACCTGCCAGCCCCCTAACATAATACATTACAGTAAAAATACATCTATCTTTCCTATGATTTTTATTTTATGTGTTTTTCTTTGATAAGTTAAAACAGTTTATTGTATTTGATAATTTCATTATACAGAGCTCTCATGCTTGGGATTATTTCCTCAGATTTTTATAATTTTGGATTAGGAGTTCATTTGTAGAAAAACTTTATTTGTGGAAACACCATGAAGTTATGTTACATATATAGCCCCCCCTCAGGTTCTTTTTTTAAAATTAAAAATATTTCTGTTCCAAGATGTAGTTATATAACTAAACATGACCATTTTTTAGGTGCTTATTTCTAGGCTTGATCTCTTTGTTTGAGATTTTTTTGGTAAATTGAAAATAAAAAAAGGCAGAGAAAATATAAAAATAGCCCTGTAGGTAGCAATTATTTTCACATTTTAATAATCTTGAAATAAAGACATATTCTGGTAAGTATATGTTAATTTTATTAAAAAAACACAAAATATACAAGACATAAGAAATGAAAAATTGTTTGTTGATAACACATATGTTGATGTGCTTGATTGAACCAACAGACAGTGTATTTTGGATGAAAAATTCATTTTATATACTGTAATGATGTATAGCATATTAATGTTTAAAAAAGAAAAATAAATTAATAAATAAAAAAAAGAAAAAAATATTTGTCTCTGTACATGACTTTTTTACCTTTTATTTTGAAACACACAATCATCTGATATTTGAGGAAGGGGTAACTGGTTGGATTGTCATAAACAGCAGTTCCCAATTGCAGGAACATCTATAGAATTTCAGGTAAAAATGCAGGTGCCACATGCAAAATAATTAAGTTAGGCCTTTACATCATATGCAAAAACTAACACAAAATGAGTCAAAGACCCAAATATAAGCGATAAACCTATAAAACTGTCAGAAGGAAACATAGGAGAAAGGTTAATAACATTGAACTTGGAAATGATTTCCCAACTATGACATCAAAATCACAGACAACAAAAGAAATAATAAATTGGATTGCAGAAAATTTAAAAACATTAAAGGACACCATCAATAGAATAGAAAGACAAGTTATGAGAGAAAATATTTGCAAACCATTGACCTGATAAGGGGTTAATATGTAAAATATATAAAGAATTCTTGCAACTCAACATCAAAAAAAAAAAAAAACAACTAATCAGAATGGGCAAATGGCTTAAATAGACATTTATCCAAAGTAGATATACAAGTGGCCAACAGACATATGAAAAGATCTTCAACATCACTAATTGTTAGGGAAATGCAAATCTAGACTACAATGAGATACAATCTCATGTCCATTAGGATAACTGCTATTTAAAAAACAAACAAACAAACAAACAAAAACAGAAAATAACAAGTGTTGGTGAAAATACGAAAAATTTGAAATACTTGCGCATTGTTGGTTGAATGTAAAATGGTGAAGTATGGTGATTGTTTATAAAATTAAAAATGAGGAGGATCAGCAGATGGGGTAATGGTAATGTACTGGATTCCCATGTAGTTGACCACAGTTTGTATTCCAGACACAGTGGCTTAAAACTCACGCTGGGCATGTGTGCATACATGCTCAAGATCCCAAGAGGAGAATGGAGGAGAAGGGATTGTAGCATGGCCATTCATTCCCCTGTGGGGGTGATCTCTCAGTTTCTCTCTCTCTCTCTCTCTCTCTCTCTCTCTGTCTCTCTGGTGAGTGCATGTGCACTACAGCCAAAAATCTCTCAAGTAAAGAAGGGGGGCAGCAGATGGCATAGTGGTTAAGGTGCTGGACTCCCACATGGCTAACTGCAGTTCAAGTCCCAGACCTGGTGGTTTGAAAATCATACTGGGCATGTGTGTGTGTGTGTGTGTGTGTGTGTGTGTGCCCAAAATCCTAAGAGGAGAATGGAGAAGTCAATGTGGCATGGCCATCCCCGCTGAGGGTGATTTCTTACTTTCCCTCTCTCTGTCTCCAGTGAGCATGCCAGAGGCAGATTTTTGCCAATGGCAAAAAAATCCCAAAAAAACAAAACAACAACAACAAACCTTAAAAATCTAAAACCATGAAAAAATATATAAATGGCCTAGTAGTTAAGGAAACTGGATTCCACATGGCCAACTGCAAGGTTCTAGTGCTAGACCAAGAGGCTGAAGAAACATGTGCATGCATGCATCCATCCTGACAGGATGGAGAAATGGGAAAGGGACTGAATCATGACCATACCCCACCGGGAAGGCTTTCTCCCTCTGTCTCTCTGGGGAGTGTACATGCCCTCTGACAGATGTTTTAAAAATTAGAAATAGAGAGTTCCAGACACCAGGCGGACTGAGGCTGTAGGCCCGACCCTTCAGAATCTTCACGCATCCCCACCATTCCGCCTCCTCGGACCCCAGGTTGGTTGTCTGGGACTTTAAGGCGAACTCCCCCCCCACCCCACCCACAATCCATATCGAGCCGGTCAGCAGTTCCGGACACCAGGCAGACTGAGGCTGCAGGCCAGACCAATCTGGTCCTGTCACTCATCCTCTGACCCTTTCCCACTAGCCTCTGAACTCTCTGAATTTTGGTGATTCGAATAGCGCGGCATGTGTGCCGTGCAATTTCCTTTTTTCATTTTGTTTTTCTTCGCTCTTGAGGTGTTGCTTATTAGGTCAGTTGGAGGTTCACCACTCCTTAGAAACAGGGAGGACTTTGGGCTCTCCAGGGCCAGTGGCAACAGTTAATGGTAATTGTGAGCAACAGGTAGGCCAACCATAAGATAAATCATCAATTTTCCAATCCTATACAACTTTTAACACTCAGAGTTACCTTAAATAAGTTAGGAAGAAACATATAGATTACCTAGATTACCTGATGACTAGGAACAATCGCAGAGGCTCAAGAAATATGAGCAACCAACAAAAGGCCTCTCCCTCAAGGGAAATCATCAAGCCTACATCACCTACAGTCAATACAATGGACGTCGTGGACATGTCTGATAAGGAATTCAGAACATTTGTAGTGACAAACTAACTGAGATGGAAGAGAAAAGAGACAAGGAGCTCCAGGAGATGAAGAAGTCCTTTCATGACTTGAAAGAAAGAAGATTGAGAAAACAACCATGAAAAATGAGGATAATATACGAGGAATACTGGACACCATCAAGCGCCCCAACATTCGGATAATTGGTATTCCAGAAGAGGAAGAAAATAATAAGGGCCTAGATAATTTATTCCATGAAATCCTGGAAGAAAACATTCCAAATCTAGAAAGGCATTCAAATATCCAGACTCAAGAAATTCATACGACCCCGAGTAGAATCAACCCAAGAAGATTCTCTCCAAGACATATCATAGCCAGATTGGCAAAACAAAAAACAAACAAACAAAAAAAAAAAAACAGACAAAGACAAGATACTAAAGTTGGCAAGAGGGAAACGCCAAGTTACCTACAAAGGTCACCCCATCAGGCTAACATTGGATCTCTCGGCGAAAACAATGCAGGCAAGGAAAGAATGGGGAAGCATAGTCAAAGTGTTTAGTGAAAAACAATTTCAACCAAGAATACTATACCCGGCAAAATTATCTTTCATATGGGAAAAAAAGATAAAAACATTCTCGAATAAAAATTAGAAATAGAATTACCATTTGACCATTCAATTCTGCTTCAGGTTTTATATACCCAAAGGAATTGAAGGCATTAATGTGAAGAGATATTTATGCACTCAAGTTCATAACAGCATCATTCAAATAGCCAAAAGGTGGTGACAATCCAAGTATTTATTGACAGTGAGTGGAAAACAAAATGTGGTATATATACATGATAGAATATTTTTCAGCCTTCTAAAGGAGGGAAATTTTGACACATGCTATAATATGAATGTACATTCAGAGCATTATGCTGAATGAGATAAGCTAGTCACAAAAAGACAAATACTTCCTGATTCTACTCACATGAAGTACTTATAGAAGCTAAATTCAAACAGACAAAAAGTAGCATGGTGGTTGCCTGGCTGTGGGAAGCAGGAGAAGGGGGGTATGTTTAGAAGGTTACAGTGTTCTAGTTTTGTAAGATACAAAGAGTTCCGGATGGACAGTAGTGATTGTTGAATGGTGTAAACATACTTCATGCCACTGAACTGTACACCTAAAATGGTTATGAAGATAAATATCATATTTATCTTACATTTTTTCTGAAGTTTTATTTATTTTGTTCATGATGGAGAGTACATGTGCAGGGGGGCAGGGCACCTGTAAGAGGGTCTTGTCCACTCTGTGACCCCCTTTCCCTAGCACTCCAGTTCTTCAGGACCCTGAGCACGTGCGCATGTGCTCAGCATGGTTTCAGGTCAACCTATGGGCCCAGACCTTCACTCAGCTATGAACCCCCAGCAGTGCAGCCCAGTTTGCCTCCAACTACCCAAAGCTGGGCCGTATTTTACTACAAAGTTTTAAAAACATGCAGATGAATGAGCCCTACTCATCAGTAGTCTGATTCAGAAGGTCACAGGGAGAGTACTGGCATTTCTCTTTCACAGCACATATCAAAATAATTTATTTGAAATTAAGTAAAACAAACTAGGCTGAAAGAAGCAGAAGAATTAAATATAAACAAAATGCCTAAGTTACCTTATTGTTTTGTTGTTGTGTTTTGATTGTTTTTTTTTTGTTTTGCCATAGAGTGTGTGCACTTGCCAAAGAGACTCAGAGAGAGATAAAGTGAGAAATCACCCCCGGGGGTGGGGGAGATGGCCATGCCTCAATTCCTTCTCCTTGTGGGATTCAGGTACGTGCATGTGCATGCACACAGGCCTGGAGTGATTTTCAAGCCACCAGGTCAGGACTCAAACTGTGGCCAGCCATGTGAGAGTCCAGCGCCTTAACCACCATGCTACCATAACCTATGATAATGTTAATTTCTACTGAATACAAGATATCACAACCTTTACCAGTACAATAATTTCAGAGAGACAATAGGTTTCATTTTATCTTCCCAATCCTTTCTATCTCTTGCATCTTGACTTTCCTATACCTTGTTTTAATAAAGCATGATTCCTCACACTTTGAGGCTTCATGGCTAGAAAAAGATCCATGTCGGGACCAGCAGTTAGCGTTATGGCTATGTCGCTGGACTCTCATGTAGTCGACTGCGGTTTGAGTCCCGGACCCGGTGACTTAAACGCGAGTGTGCATGCGTGCGCAAGATCCCAAGAGGAGAATGGAGGAGAAGGGGTTGCGGTGTGGCCATCCTCTCTGGGGGGTAATTTCTCACTTTCTCTCTCTCTGTCTCTCTCTGTCTTTCTGGTGAGCACACATGCCCTGTAGCAAAAACCTCGCAAAAAAAAAAAAAAAAGATCCACATCATATTATCTGTTTAGGCTGAATTTATATCTTTAACTTACTTCCAATAAGAAAAACTAGATTGCTGGTAATCTCAGGGCCTTGGAATTACCTTCACTGTACCTACGATGGCAGTTATTTTAGCATCGGTTAACAAATACGCCAAGTAAATACATGGTACCATGGCACAGAGAACGAGACCAATCTCAGCCCGTGGCACACTGGACTATCCCGCGTATGGGAAGCCACATGCTACATGGGGGATCCCTGGGTCAGCTTGAGGACATGCCAGGCGTATATGCAGGTGCCCCAAATCCTGAGGAGCTAGAGGGCTAGGGAAAAGAGACCACACCATGACAAGACTCTATCAAGCTTGCCTTGCGCTCCTTCATAGGTGCATATATAATCCCTATCATTAAAAAACAAAAGCAGAGGCCAGGAGGTGGTGTGGTGGTTAAGGTGCTAGACTCCCCATGTGGTTCAAGTCCTAGATCTAGTGGCCTGAAAATCATGCCACGTGCATGTGCATGTGTGCCCAAAATCCCAAAAGGAGAATGGCCATCCCCCCAGGGGGTGATTTATCACTTTCCCTCTCACTGACTTTCTGTGTCTCTCCAACACCCTGTGACAAAAAAAAAAAAAAAAAAGGAAAAATATGCAAAAACATGGTAGAAATGCAATCCCAATTGCATGGTGGCATACAGTTGAGTTCAAATTCATGAATACAAAGTAAAATTTTTTAAAAGATATTTTAAAAGATATTTGCCTATTAGGCTTTATTTAAAAAATCATTTTCCTGTAACCAGCAGATGGTATGATGGTTACATTGCCAGACTCCTATGTAGTTGACCGCAGTTCAAGTCCTGGACTCAGCAGCTTAAAAAACTCATGCTGGGCATGTGTGCATGTATGCCCAAAATCTCGAGAGAAGACTGGAGGAGAAGGGATTGTGGTGTGGCCATCCTCCGTGGGGGGCAATTTCTCTTTTTCTGTCTCTCTGGCAAGTACATGTATCCTATCACAAACATCTCTCAAAAAAAAAAAAATCATTTTCCTTTCACCGCTGTTGAAAACGCTCATCTACTATATCATGAATTAAGAAGGGCATTCAATAAATATTTGTTGAATGAATAACTATGGGGCATAGTCCATCAGAAAAAATAGAATATGATATGCAAGAAATACTTGTCTCAAACATAAAGATCAACAGTCATTTCTGACATAGAAATCTAAAGTTTCCATGTAAAATACCTAGAACACAGAACAAAAGGGCTAGCAATGTATTAGGATTCCTGATGACCTGTTCCTCCCACCCAGTTAATAATACTTTACTGGAGCAGGGCCTCACTAAGTTGGCCTGCAGATCAAAATCTGAAATTCTGTTCTTGAGTTTTTTAAACAACTAAGGGTAATACCATTTAAATAACTTATCCTTTCTTATGAGAAAAGCAGATTATTGAGTTTGGTGAGCTTGGCTGGGGCAGGTCTGTTAGTGTAGGAAGGTCCAATTACTTTATTGATTTGTATGACCTATGATTGATAGAAATAATATTCCTGTACTTGTATTGACAGCAATAGCTACTTTAAATTTGGCATTTACTATTACCTTTGCTACCAGTAAATTGTCTAACACAGTTCCCATAGTTATGCCAAACTTTAAAGAAGGAATTAATCTCATAGGTTTCACTTCTGCATGGAAACCTTTCTTCTTTGCCACTGTGACCCAGAAATAGTCCGAGTCATTCTTTTTTTCTTCTTCTTCAATTTTACTTATCATTTTTGTAATTTGCTACAGGACACGTGTGTGTGTTGTACAGAAAGAGATAGCGAGAAAGCAAGTCACCAGGTCCAGGACTCAAACTGTGGTTAGCCATGCAGGAGTCCAGTGCCTTAACACCAGGCTACCTCCTGGTCCCAGACCAAGTAATTGTTAGTCTACTCTTTTAACTGTGTACTCAACCCTAGCAAATAATAATATCTAATATCTATTGGCTTTACTATGTAGTGCTAGCACTTTAAAATCAATTATATAGTCTAACCTTTTCAAAAACCTAGGAGTAGGTACTATGTTATTATTAACTTAAAGGTGAAAAAGAAGGCCCAGAGCAGTTAATTTAGGATGGCTAAGGTCATTGAACTATGAAGAAATGAAGCCAGATTTAAGAGTGGGAATGCTGAGTCACTTTCTGTGCGCCATCTAAGCAAAACACTGAATAGAGCCTCTCCAGGAATAAACTGAAGCTGTAAGAAAGCAGAGAAACTTCTCTATCATCCTCAGATGCTGGGAGCAGTACAGTGAGAGGAAGCTGGGCCTACAAAGTACCTGGTACCAACTTCTCACCCCAGACACACATGAGAATTTCAGACAAGTAAAAAAAATGTTTTTATAGATTTCTGCTGTAGGATACATGCACTCACCAGAGAGAGACAGAGAGTGAGAAATCACCCAGCAGGGGAGGATGGCCATGTTGCAATCCCTTCTCCTCCATTCTCACAGGAGTTTGGGCACACACACACATGCATGTGCCTGGTGTGAGTTTTAAGCTGCTGGAACAGGACTCAAAACGCAGTTTACTACATGGGAGTCCAGTGACGTAACCATTATGCCATCTGCTAGTCGCCAAGAAAAACATTTCTAATATGCAGCTATGATTTGCCAAATGCTCGATCAGACACATGCAGCATTTACTAAGTATAACTTCCTTGCTCTTTTGTCTCCATGCTTCTGCAGAGAGACGAGCAAGCTAAGTCATTCAGTCTTATTTCAGAAACTAAACTCGTGGAGTTGAAAAACCACAGTAGAAAGAGGGTCCTTTTCTTTGTATTCACTACCAATAAAGCCCACATATCCTTGTTGCCTCTATAACTTAGATGGTAAAAATCCATTTTCTCCCCTCACATGGGTTTCCTAGGTTTTATTTCCCACCTCTGAGCCGCAGAACACATTAATTCTCAATTATGCTTACTTAGGGCCCCAATCTGCAGTCCTTACATAAGCAAAACTATAATGGGAAGCCTGAGTAATTAGTTCCTCAGACATTATCCAGGGGTTTATTTCACTTGTTTATTTATTTAAAAAAAAAAAACAACTCATGGGACTTTGATTCAAAAGAGTATACAGGATTACTGAAAGTCAAATCTTATCTTTTAGACCAGCTGTGGTGAGTGGCTAAGAAATAATATCAGTACCTAGAGTATTGTATGAATTCTTCACACACACAAAAAATGAGAATAATGACATCAAAAAACAACTCTTATCTGCATATGATTATAACACATTTTAGAGGCAGAAAAGTAAAAGTATTCCAGAATCACAGCGTGAATGTAAAAAAGATTCCTCAGCAGCAAAGCAAACTCAGCGAAAACTCTTAGTACGTCATTTTATCCAACTGCCTTGATATAAACACCCAGAAGAGTGATAGCAACCAAAAAGTGACATCAGTCTGAACACATGAGGTGTGACAAATGCTGTCTTCAGGCCGGAGATCTATTTTCCTACATGCTGGAGTGCTTTCGGCCCTCTCCTGAAACTATGCTGGTCAGGAATACTCTCTCACCCAGACTCGGGTGCATCCCAGACTGACAGAGGAGTACGAATGCCTCGCTTCCTCACTGTGAGCACAGAACACTCAAAACAGCCACCCAGCTTTGGTGACCCCAAGGGGTGCCATGAGGCTTTCACTGAGAGGGCACTGAGCACAGCTTTTCCTCCTGCTCAGTCCTGCCTCCTTCCCTTCACAAACCTCAGTCCTGGGAGCATTCCCTAGTACATGTGTGCTAATCTGTGTCTGCTTTTCCAGAAGCCCAAACTGAAATACCAGAGCCTTAAAATCGGATGTTTCTAATATGTATTAAAGCACACTGCCAGGACCAGCAGATGATGTAATGGTTACATTGCTGGTCTCCTATGTAGTCAACTGGTTCGAGTCCCAGACTCAGAGGTTTGAAACTCACGCCGGGTACGTGTGCATGTGTGCCCAAAATCCCAAGAGGAGAATGGATGAGAAGGGGCAGCGGGGTGGGTGGGGGTGGTGACTTCTTGCTTTCTGTCTATATTTCCAGTGAACACACGTGCCCTATAGCAAAAATCTCTCAAAAGATTTTTTAAAAGTATACAGCCTTATATTAAGGATGTGTTTTTAAATAATTATTTCACATTATAACATGATATTGTTTGGATATTTTAAATTGTCAGAGTGTACATGCACATGTCAGAGAGAGAGAGAGAAAAAAAAAAGTACCTCCATTAGTTTGGTGTGTGACCATGCCCCTTTTCCTCCATTTCTGCATCCTGTCAGGATTTGGGGAATGCACACACACATGCTTGACATATTTTTCAAGTTAGCATTACTGGGCTTTGAACCACAGTCATGTGGGACCTGACTTACTACATACAGCACTTAAACACTGCTATGGGCCAGTTCTGTCCACATATTTTAAAATCACCTACCACATAACTACTTTCCTCTGAAAACTGGTTGATTTGCTGTGATAGAACAATAATTGCGGAAGAGGAGAGCATTTGGAGTAGACTACCAAATCGCTAAATCCCCATACTTAGGAAATACACTGGGGATAGGGGAATAGGACATAAAAGAGAAAAATTAAGAGGTTGCTAGACCAAGTGGGATCCATGCAAAGTTTTTTGCTAAAACCTATGGTCATCTAGCTTCCTGGCGGTTAAAACTAATTTCTTCAAAGAGCTCTGTCAAAGGCATTATGGGACAGTAAAGAAAATTTAATATAACCATCTTCCTTCCCTCTGTTGTCAATCCCTTCTGCATTTGGCCTTGTCACTCAGAAAATCTTTTTCCTCTAATCTTGTATTAGCCAACAGGAGTGTGGTATGGATATTCTGAATTTCAGTAGAGAATTCAACAGAAAGTAAAATCTTTCACATAGAGACATGAATCTGAATTACCAGGTAAGAGTTTGAGATACTACGAAGAGAAGAAAAGGAATTTAAAGCAAATCTGCCCAGTGTCTGAATCAGATACTCTCCTAAACATTTTTAAATAGTTTTTTGTTTGCTTGTTTATTTTTTTTTAAGGTTTTGCCATAGGGTGTGTATACTTTCCAGAAACAGAGTGAGAAATCAGCTCCCAGGAGGGATGGCCATGCCACAATGCCTTCTCCATTTTCCTCTCAGAATTTTGGGCATGTGTCTGGTATGATTTTCTTTTTTCTTTTTCTTTCTTTCTTCTTTTTTTTTTAACTTCATTGCCAGCAAAGTTGATATTTTAATTTCTCTTTGACTTCCATGTCTTACTGCTCAGTTTGTTTCCAAGTGAAGAAGGGAATGAGAGTTACCTGCTGTTATCCTTAAACTTCATAGGCATCCCAATACAGACAAAAGTTGTAACTGTACGTATCTATGATTCTTGTGCAACTAACATTGCATTCTTTTTTTAAGCCAATGAACAATTATATTTAAAGTACTGTATAAAGTACTTTCTAAAGTACAAAAAGAGTAAAACATTATATAAAGGCCCTCTTTCTTCACTGAAATAAAAAATTTAGGAATTCCAACTGCTGAATTGTCTGTTTCTAGGAGATAATAACATTGTTAAAGTTTCCACTTTTCGAGAATCTCTTAGTCATAATCTGCAGAAGTTGGTCTGAAGAATTTGAAGATAAGGCTTCTTTATCTTCATAGGCTGTTCCACACCAAATACAGATGTTCTTCTCTTAAATAACTAGTCAATATTTATACTTTTTCCAGTACACTTAAATCTTCACTGTTATATTCATCTTCATCCTGTTTTATTTATTTTTCTTCCTCTTCCTCTTCTTCAGTCTCCTCTTTAAGCTTCAACCAGTACCATGCCTCCCTGGGAACCTGAATATTCTTCTGGGCGTCTAACTGCTGACAGGCTCACTGGCTCCTTTTACTATCTCCGCCTAGCTTCATTTCATCTTGCTTATTTTTAAGTCACATTCAAAACTGCCCTGCAGCTTTCTTTTCAGCTTGGTTTTTCATGTGACTCTTTCTTCTGTAGCTTTCTAATTTTTCCTCTGCTTTCCATTTTAATAGTGTCTCATGACCAAGGCTACTTTCCCCTGTTTTGACATTGAGAAGAATTGGTTCAACAATAACACCTCCATTCTTGCCAAGAGCCTGACCATTTTTATATCCCATCTTTTGTAGCAAAGCAAACCCTTTGTTTTTACAGCCTAGTGAACTCTTCAGTCCACCATCATGTCTCTCTTGTTCTTCTTCCTTTAAACTCTTCTGCATATTTTTCTAATTAGCTTCCTGTTGTTTTTCTTCTTTTCAACAGGCCTCTCAGATTTGCCTCAGCATCGGCAATCCTGGTCTGGTATCGTCTTGGACATTATAAAGCGATCTGATATTTAATCTTCTTCTTCAGCCATGCTCAATTTCATATGGCCATAGTACCTAGCAGCTCTCAGGTCCCAGCCCAGCTCTTGAGACCAATCACTGCCGTGCCTGGCTTGATTTTCAAGCTGCCAAGTCTGGAACTGAAACCACAGTCAGCCATGTGGGAATCCAACACCTTAATCACCACGTCACCTGCTGGTCCCTTAAAGAGAGTCTTTAATTAATTGTGCCTTGTGTTAATATTTCTCATCCACATTACTCACAGTGACATCCTGGGAGTACAGTCTATTTCACTAACAGTTTGAATTTCAACTCTGGATTTAATAATTCCTTCGATGAGCAATTTCTGAAACCACTCTAGGGGCTGGAGATCCAGTAGTAAAACATCAGACAAGGTTTCTGCCTTTTACTGGGCAGAAACAAAGAAATAAGCACATAAACAAATATGATTATTGAACAAAGATAATAAGGTTAAAATAGAGGACCACTGGGGCAGTGGTGGTGGTGGCTGTTTTCGCGGAGAGGAGAAAGGTCAGTGAAGACCTTTCTGAAGAGGTAACTAATGCACAGCATGATGACTACCAAGCCATGTGAAGATCTGGTAAAAGAGCATCCAAGAAAGCCCGTATTCCACAAATGGTAGAAAGGCTGTGAATCAGGAACACAGCAAACAAAGACGAGAGTGAGAGATGGGTTAGAGCAGGGGGCAGGGCCAGATCGGGAAGAACCTTGAAGGCAAAGAATCTGGACTTTCTTCTAAGTAGTAGTAGGAAGCTCTGGAGGGTTTTGTAACAAGCGAGGGAAAAGGGTGCAATGTAATTTTGTAAACGTTTCTCGAAGCGCCGTGTGAAGAAGTGACTGTAAGGACACTGAGAGTGAAGTCAGGTAAATCAGGTGGGAAGCTATGGTTGTGAAGCAGGTGAGGGTTGAGAATGGCAGTGGTAGAGGTCATGAGATGGGGTTGGGACCAGAATGTATTTTAGAAATAAAACCAACAGGGCTCAATAGTGGAACAGCTGTGAGGAATGACAAAAATGCGACCTGAGATGACTCCTGTGTTGTCCTTCCTGGCATAACTGAATGAATAATAATATCATTACCTGGGATGAGGGACCTTGGGGAGCAGTGGGGCTGGAGGTATAGATATAACACAATAACTGAAAAGGAGGTTCCTGAAACCCATGGGACCAGGGTATATTAGAGAAGAAGAGATCAAGGAGTGAGCCGTGAGGAACTTCAGTGTCCAGGGAGTGGGTTACAACACTGGATACACATTGCAATCCCCAGGAGAGCTTTAAACAAATATTGAACAAGCACACCTATCCTTCAGAGATTCTGAGTTAATTGGTCTGAGGTTCAGCTGGAGTATCAAGAGATTTAAAAGCTCCTTAGTGATTCTAATGTGCAGTGAAGGTTGATAACCATTGATTTAGAGACTGAGAATAGCAGGTTGAGTCAGAATGACAAGGGCCATCAGTGAGGTAGAAAGAAAACCAGGACAGTAGTGTTCTGGAAGTCAAGTGAAGGGAGTGTTCCAAGGATGAAATGGCTCACTGAGTCAAATGCTGATAAGTAAAATGACAGCGAGGAGAGAGGGCCATGAAGAATGTGGGTAACTGGGACCAGCAGTTAGCATAATGGCCATGTCGCTGGACTCCCACGTAGTCAGTCGACCATGGTTTGTGTCCCGGACCCAGTAGCTTAAAAATTCATGCCGGGTGCGTGTGCGTGCGTGCCCAAGATCCCGAGAGGAGAACGGAGGAGAAGGGATTGCAGCGTGGCCATCCCCCCTGGGGGGTGATTTCTCGCTTTCTGTCTCTCTGTCTGTCTCTGTCTGTCTGGCGAGCCCATGCACCCTATAGCAAAAGCCTCTCTCCAAAAAAAAAAAAAAAAAGAGAGAGAGAATGTGGGCAACTGGAACATGAAGAGTTTTGATAGGTTCTGGGGATGAAGGCTTGCCCAGCACAGGTTAAAGAGAGAGGATAGTGAGAAAGTAGAGACAGCTGATATCCCTTCTGCCCTGGACCAGGACCACCTAAGTCCTGGGCTTTCTATTATCTTTGGTTGCCCCTTGTCTAAAGGACTAGATATCCAATGCCCCTAAATAACCATGTCTCAACTAGTTACTCATAAGGTCAGTTGATATTTATTTCACAAACTCATCTAATACATAATGAACACATGGATGTGGTAGTTATTGTTATACAGGAAGATTTAAAGTCACATAAAATAAACTTCATGCAGGCCAAACCATGGTCTAGTACTTAAGGCAGCTAGTTTTACATGGCCAAACAGAAAGTGTGAGTGCCAGACTGGATGTTTGAAAAACACCCTGTGACCGGACCAGCAGATGGCATAATGGTTATGCCGCTGGACTGCAGTTCAAGTCCCAGACCCAGCGGCTTGAAACTCATGCCAGGTACATGTACATGTGTGCCCAAAATCCCAAAAGGAGAATGGAGGAGAAAGGGATTGTGGCGTGGCCATCCCCCCTAGGGGATGATTTCCTGCTTCCTATTTCTCTGTCTCTCTCTGAATCTCTGGTGAGTGCACAACTCAGTAGCAAAAAGCTCTTAAAAAAAAAAAAGAAAAGAAAAAAGAAAGAAAGAAGAAAAACATGTTGGGCACATGTGCAGGCTAAAATCCTGAGAGGAGGGAGAAATGGAGGAGAAAGGATTGTGGTGTGACAATGCTCCATTGGGGGAAGTGCTTCTTTTTTGCCCTCTCCCCCCAGTGCCCTGTGTCCCCATCTCCAGCAAAAGTATGCGCCCTCTGGCAGAATTTGTAAAAATATGTATGTACAACAATGTTCCCACCAAATTTTTAACACGCCTAATGTAAGCCTTGAAAATTAACAATAATGTACTAGTCAGACTCCCTGTATCCATTATCCCCTTCTTGCTAGTCTAATTTAAACCTGGCTATAAAATTCCCATTCGTAAAACACAACTGTGTTTATATTATTAGGTTGTCAAAAAAGTCGTGATGTATTTTTGTTTTTCTGTGCAAAAATGCATGACTTTTCTGACAACCCAATATTTGTTAATTGAGGAAGCGTTACTGAGCAACTATGAGGTCCAAAAATAAACACAAGGTCTTCTCTCCTATAATGTAGAGGCCATTTCTGGTACAAACACCTTAATTGTATAATTTCATTAGAAATAACCTTAGCAGTTATAGTCCACGCATGAATCCCCTTAAATGATAAATGAATAGCTAGGTAAAATGACATTTATACTTAACCGTCTCTATGGATAAAGAATCTCCCCCCTCCCCATCATTTTTTAAGAGAGATTTTTTGCTATAGGACAAATGCACTCACCAGAGATAGAGAGAAAGCAAGCAAGAAATCATCCCCCAGGGGAGTGGCTGCACCACAATCCCTTCTCCATTCACCTCATGGAATTTGGGGCGGGCATGCACACACACACACACCTGGCATGAGTTTTAAACCACTGGGTCCGGGGTATGAACTGTGGTTGACTATGTGGGAGTCCAGCAACATAACCATTATGCCATCAGCTGGCCCCCAGATTTTTTTTTTTTTTTTTAAAGAAGGTCAATACACATTCAAGAAGTGGGGCATTTTCATGTGTTTATCCTTTAGTAGGGCTTCCTGCTTAACAGAGTGCAAGATGGAGTGCAGCCCTGGCGTTGATGACCTTCTGTAGTTTGGCCCCACAGCATTCCAGGCTTAGCTTCTGATAGTCTGCCTTCACATTCTCTTTCCTAAATGTGCACACATTCCCCCTGTTCTTCCATAATCAGATCCTACACAACCTTCACGGTGAAGCTTAAGTACCACAATCTCCATCAAACAACTCTGAGTCCCTGGCTGATCCACCACTTCCTTCACCTGAAATCCCGGAGACTGTATTCTCTACCTTCTTAGGGGTTCCATAGTGCAAACTGCACACGTCCTCTTTCTCATGCCTCAGTGAAGGGTTTGTGAGACAAGGGCTCACCTCCTGAGATCTCTGCACCCTGCAAAGTGCCCCAAGAGCTTCTGTAGATACCTGTGGGATGAGCAGAGCAGTAGTCCTCAGCATCACTTTCCTATTTTGTGCAAGGAGGAAGCTGTATTAACATTCCTATAATTTTCACTTAACATACTAGCAACCCAATGCTATATTGCGTCCTGCCCACTCAGACACGGCTGCAGTTTGGGGGGAAACAATGACATGCAAGAAACAATTAGCTTACAAACAGAATATAACGCATATTATAATGTTAGCTGTCAGCAACAGAAAATAAAATTGCTCACAGGGGAGATGTATGTGGTCAAGAGACACCACAAAATACTGAAAGGAGGAGTAGTTTGTGGATCTGAGCTTTAAATCCCCATTTAATGGAATTCTTAAGTCCTAAGCATTTTAGAGCTGGGACAAAGGCCGAGCCAGGGACACTAGAGGGAGCCAGGGCTTGCAGTCTGGAGAGACTGCTTTCTGGCTCGATTAGCCTTGAGCACACAGATTCTAAAACATTTGCTTAGAAGATTGAAAAGGATCAGCTTTATCACACATTCAAATGCTTCTAGAGGACAATTTATAATATGCAAACTATTTTGAGTCTATTTTCAGTTTTTATTGGTGTTAAATCTCTTTTGAGGAGATAAATATTAAAATCTATGTGTTTCATGTCGTTTTTGCCAGTGCGTATCTCCTGACTCTTAGCTGTGAGCTAATCTAAGGCATTGAGCAATCTCTAACGGGGTTACAGGATGGAAGTAGAGAAGGATCAGGTGAGCCCCTGTTCTATCACCACCCTGCCCCCTCAGACTGGCCTCCAGCTGGACCGTCCTGAGCCCACCAGCCCCAGAGCTAGGTTCACACTGGAGACTAGGAGTCCAGTGGTTGCTACTTAACTTTGGGGACCAATACCAATGCAGAGGTTACCCCTCTAGCTTTTATACTCTGTCCAAAACTACAGAAAGTCCTAAGCAAGTATTGTTTAAGAGTACCTGGCTGGGGGCCGGCAAATGATGTAGTGGTTATGTCACCAGACTCCCATATGGTCAACCGTAGATCGAGTTCTGGACCCGGTGGCTTGAAACTCAGGCTGGGCATGTGTACATGTGTGCCCAAGACTCTGGGAGGAGAATGGAGACGGGATTGTGGTGTGGCCATCCCCCAGGGGGATGATTTCTCACTTTCCCTCTCACTGTCTCTGTCTTTCTCGCCAGTGAACACACGTATCCTAAGGCAAAAACCTCTAAAAAAATTTTTTTTAAATACCTGACTGTTCTGGAGCAGCAGTGGGAGTTCAGTCTGGCCAGCATCACCAGACTTGCCCCTGGTTCTCGGTCTGGATGGGCAGGTGGGGCCGAACTGAGGCGTCCATCATAGTCAGGTGATCTGAGTGAGGAGCAGCTGGAAAGTGAGTGAGAGTAAATTAGGTAAAGCCCTGATTACAGAATGACATTCAATGGTGTGGAATTACATATCCTGAAGGGTTAGAACTGGAGCTTGTATTTTTGCCATATATAAATGTTTGTTTGTACTAAAATGGGGGACACCAGAACTGAAGAAAGAAGATAAAAGGATACTGAAACTCTACAGCAATAGTGAATTAGAACTGGCCCTGGCCAAAAGGAAGACACCCCTGGCACGAAGGGTCTCCCCATACCACCTACTCTGGTGCCACCAAACCCAAGACTCAGGAATCAAAAGATACAGGGCTTCCAAACCACTGCAGAGCCCACAAGGGGACAGTGGACTCCTGAGAACCTCTTTGGTACACAGGACTCTTTAACCCAAGACTCAGGAATCAAAAGATACAGGGCTTCCAAACCACTGCAGAGCCCACAAGGGGACAGTGGACTGTCTGAGAACCTCTTTTGTACACAGAACTCTTTAATATGGCTGTCACTCAGCTTCCAGTTAAGCTGGGGCAGGAGTTTGAGTGCCTGGGCCTAGGAGGAAGAATGGGGAGGAGATCCTGGGAGCAGACACTCCGACATCACGTTACACCGCAGGTACATCATCCAGCATCCCTCTGGGTGCCACACACTGCTGTCCTGGCCTCCCAGTGCCTTCCCTCTGCCCATAAATCTAAAGGGAATAAGGGAAGGGAGAGAAAAGCTAGCAGAGACAGAGGCGAAGAACTGCTTGGGCCACCAGAGAGACCTGGGGAGGGTGAGCTAGGTGAGCAGATGCAGAAATGGAGCTGATCCTCCCAGGTTTGGGTTAGGGCAGGACTCAGAACTCTGGCAGGCTCAGGGGAGCCACCAAGAGTGTCTGGGTTTGGGCAAAGGACCTTCTGTGCAGGCAGGAGAGCTGTGGGGAGAAGATCCAAAGGAAGCGTGGGGTCGGGGGCTGGAGAGGAGAGCAGACCGAGCAGCACAGGAGCTCCTTCCCGGGGCTGCCTGAGCTGCTCAATCTCTCTGGCTTTCCTTAGAAACAGGCCCACCCTGACTTCTCTCCATGGGAAAGGCCAGCTCTGGGGGGCAGAGAGAGAAGTGGGAAGCTCCTGCTCTGTCTCCTGGGGCAGTTTAAACCCTGCCTAAAAAAGCGTGAGGGCCAGCCCTACATCAACAGGCCCACCCTGACTTCTCTCCATGGGAAAGGCCAGCTCTGGGGGGCAGAGAGAGAAGTGGGAAGCTCCTGCTCTGTCTCCTGGGGCAGTTTAAACCCTGCCTAAAAAAGCATGAGGGCCTACATCAGGGAACGTAAACAGCACCAAGTGTGACAGTGAGAAGTGGGCCTACAAGGTGTTTCTTGGTCTAGCATGCGAGACTCCATCTCCACCTGCTTCTGCCAAAGATAAGTTGGACTGGAAACCTCCTTATTCTTGTGGGGCAGTAGTAAGAAAGTGAAACTGAGAAATAAGAGGAAAAAAGATAGCTCTCTGTGTGGGATGAGCTGAGCATGGCCATATCGAGAGAAGGTGTCCTTCAGCAAGCCCTCAGGAGGCTCAGACTAAGGTCTGTTTGCACTGCTATAACAGAATACCTGAAACTGGGTAACTTAGAGAAGACAGAAATGGATTTCTCACAGTTCTGGAGGCTGAGAAGTCCAAAATCAAAGTTCTGGCATCTGGCCAGGGCATTCTTTCTGCATCATAACGTGGCAGAAGGGTAAAGAGATGGCAAGAGGGCAGAACCCATCCTTTCAAGAGGAGCACATTCCCATGAAAATGGAATTAATCCATTCGTAAGAGTGGCACTCCCATGACTCAAACACTTATTATTAGGCCTCACCTCCCAACATCGCCATATTGAGCACACTCCCATGAAAATGGAATTAATCCATTCGTAAGAGTGGCACTCCCATGACTCAAACACTTATTAGGCCTCACCTCCCAACATTGCCATATTGGGGATCAAGTTTCAACACATGAACTTTGGGGGGCACGTCCTGAACCACAGAACTCAGCATGGATGGTAGCCATGATCACAGTGGTCACATATGACTTTGTGATGTGGTTTTGAGTTGGCCTTAAAGGTCAGTAAGGGCAAAATGCATTCTCCCTTGCATGTTCTTCCCCATCCCACATATCAAATCTTCAAGACTGGGTTCAGGTGCCACCATTTCCATCCAACAAGCCTGAGGCACTCAGATGATGCCTCATCTCCCTCACCTGAGGTCCCTCAGGCTTTATTCTTTACATTTCTTATAGGTTTCCATCACTGGCAACTGGTGCACGCGTTTTATTTTTCCTGCCACAGTGGAAGGTCCGTGAGACCTGGGCTCACCTCTTGGCTGTCTCTGGGTCCCCCACAGCACTGCACAGTGATCTGAGACTTTCTGTAGATACTTGTGGGACAAACGGAGCAGCAGTTCTCTGCATCTGCTTCCCATTCTGCTCAAAGAGGAAGCTATGTCAATGTTCCCATGAACTCCTATTCTGATTCCCTGATTAGATTAAGTGTGGGGCACATGTCACATAGATCTGATTGGGTGTGTTTCTAATTGTAAAGACGTGAAATACACAACTGTGATCCTGTGTAGCAGCATGACATACAAGGAACAATCACACTGTAAGACTGAAGTAACAAATGAGAACTCATACATTGTAAAAGGAGCTCAGAACATGCGGAGTTGCCTGTGGTCCCAGGAGAACATGAAGACCCCTGAGGAAGAGAAGTTAACTGAACCCAGCTTTGGGGAGAGGGAGGTTTGGCACAGGTGCCTTGCCCTGGATGCCCTGCAGGCAGGGCTCTTCCCCAATGTTATTATCACCCAGAAGACTAAAGGCAGCCAGGAGCCTGGAGCAGCCCCTGGCAGAACAGGGTACCATCCCCTTGGGCTATCCTCTTTTGTTGATTGTTAAGCTCCCAGGCAGAAGTTGTAGTAGTTATGGAGAAAGGCCAACCATTAGGACTCTCTTTGGATTTCTGTATACAGACCCCTCAGTCACTGGAATGGGGTGGCTGTGGAGGGGAGTTTATAGGGGGTGCGGAGGAGGCTCTTCCTTGACTCATCCTCCTCAGCTACATAGGAGTGTATTCCATTGTAACACCCCGTGTGTCAAACATCAACCTCATCATCTGAGTGGAAGCTTCCAATTACTTAGGGGGCCATCCATATTTTACCTTTAATTTCATCCTTTCCATGGTGGGGGAGTGTCTTTTTTTCATAGTTTCCATCATCCAGCTATGGGGAAAGTGATTCCAGTACTCAGCTACTTGTCACAGAAATTTAATTGTCTTTAGCTCAGGAATTCCAGATGCCTCTAAACCCTTCTGTATGAATGATCAGACTTTCATTCTCATGGTCTGGTGCAACAGGTAGGAAGGAAAGTCATGGATCCTCAGGGACTAAGTTTGCCATTTTATCTGTTAACATGAGACAGGGTGGGAACTGCACTGCCTAGGAACCAGTGTTGGGCCCAGTGCTACTGGAAAACTGCTCTGGGATGACACGGTCTGCGAGTCCAGCAATCAAGCCTGTGCTAAACGCAGCATGTGGGTGAGCACTGTAACGAGGGCATGCTTTCTGGCCTCCCAAGGAGTTTCCCTGTGCTTCTCACCGCAGCCACCATCTTGCCTTTCCATAGCCATCTTTGTGTCTCCAGCGACTGGCACAGAGCTTCGCACGCAGAAGACATCCTATCAACGATGCTGAATCCCGAGGGAGACATTCAGCAGATAAATGACACTGGCTAATACGGCCTTAAAGGTATGGTGTGACACAATGATAAACATAACTATCGTCTATCTCATTTCACAACAGTGAATCTGAAACCCCATCTTTGGGAAAAGCATTGTCTCCACTGCGACACCCACGTCAATGATCCTGCTTATCAAATTCTCTGAGCCAGCGTGTAAGGAGTGACTCTGTAATCTATTTACCTTAAGGAGCTCAGTCACGTGCTCGGCTCACAGCCCGTTTATCAGGATGAAGGATGCTCTCTGGAGAGAGCGGACAGCAGGACAGGCCGAGCTCGGATGACAGTCAGCCCCGTGGAGATTGACTTTAATGAAGCACAGAATAAACAGGAAGATTAAGAGGGTGCAAAAATCAGTGACAAGTTCTGAGTTCACCTCTCTGTTGGAAATGAAGGGTCCTCCGTACAGCTGAGAGCTGTCTCTGGGCTATGGATGGGCATCTGTTTGGTCGCTAATGATCCCGTGCTATCCAATTCAGCCTCTGTGTGAGGAAAGAAAACTTCTTCTCTTAATTTATAGGCCTACTTCTGTGCATTTTATTTAAATCTGCCCACAAGGCAAATTTCTTTAGAATGAACAGAAAGACTGGACTTATTACAGGGTTTGAGAAAATATTTAATAGACTAAAATCTTACCCAAATAAGCAGCAATTTTCCATTTTTAGTATTGCTCTTGTATACAGTTCCTCCACTTTGGGTTAAAAATCTCATGCTTACTGACCAAAATTAACCATTCATGACACAAAGCTGTGGTCCATCCTGTAGGGACAGCCCACCTTACAAAAGGGCTAAATTCCTGGAATAAAACAAAAACCAGTCTTCCCAAAATAAAGCCACTTGAATAGGAATTCAATGGCATTTAGCTATTTTGTCATATATTGTTTCAGGTTCTCATTTCATATATGATTTTTAAATAAATATAAAGAAACCAAGGTTGCAAAACAACCAGGTAGCATAGTCCAGAATTCACACCCATGTTTTGGAGATGACAGTTTCATTTAAAGGACCCAAAGGGAGATTAAAAAAAATAGATCTTGCTAAAGGTGGAAGAAAAGTGTTAATTTGATATAGCATGTTCCTTATTCTTTACTCAAACTGAGAGAACCAAACTGTGTGTGTGTGCGCGCGTAAATGTATTAAATATATTTATCGAGCAGCGTGTAATCTTGTTGACAGTACCACACATTTCGACCAGTAGGTGGCACTGTGATGCAGACGGACATTCTAAACTCCCTGTTACACAGCAGTGGAAACTAAGCAGGGCACTGCCCTAATCTGCTGGGATACACCCCAGTGAAAATATGTGGTAATGAGAAAGAAAAGCAAGCAAATATTTGCACAGTATCTTAGAAAAGTTGGCATGTACATGGATATAGTACAACAGTGCTTTTTGTTTGTTTGTTTTTTAATTTGTTAGAGGGCACGTGTACTCATGGGAGAGAGACAGAGAAAAAGTGCCATCCCCAGGAGGGATGGCAACGCCTCAGTCTTTCTCTTCCATTCTCCTTTCTGGATTTGGGGCACACATGCACACGTGCCCAGTGTGGTTTTTAAGCCAAATGGTTTTGGACTCGAGCTGTGAAGTTTGCCAGGGGAGGGATCCGGCCATCTTAACCACCCTGCCACGGGCTGGCCCTACTACACAATCTTAAAAGGGTAATTAGAATGCCTGGAACCACATGGGATTAATTGAAACTCCTATACGGAAGAGTTTCATTGAGTAGACGGGTGGAAAAGGCATTGAGGCAGCGAGGAGGAGATGTTTCAGAAAGAAGCCACCCATACGAAGGTCTCCTGGCAGCCGAAGAAGTATGTATGAGGAATATGAAACAGTGTGGGTCTACTCTGAGAAAATTATCTGAGATAGGCTTAAACTCCAGCTAAGCATCAAATAATGAGAAGTGGGGAGGGGAAAAGAGAAATACCATCTTTGCAAAAATAACAAAACATAGTCAGCCAAAGTTATGCCTTGCATCCAATTTTCCCTTTTTCATTATTTATCATGGTAAACAAAATTCAAATCAGCCACTGAGCCAACATTTTTAATTTTAGGTTTTATGTAAGTATAAGTATTGTATTTTACATAATTCTGGAGATGGTTGAATTAGTACTAGTCAAGAGTGAACACTGAGTTCCACTTAAATGTAGAACTCTGAATCATGTTGTCCAGCATTCAAAAAAAAAAAAAATCCATTCGATTTTAATGTTTTTGGCTATCTAAATAAATAATTTCCTAACCTGGTTGTCACCTTCCATAAATTGTATTGTTTGCTTATTTTGCCTAAGCTTAGGATAACAGAATG
>NW_006203075.1:305247-326838 GCF_000334495.1 Tupaia belangeri chinensis | reverse complement strand
AATGATTGTGTTTACAATTTAGCTTGCATTTATTTTTAGAGTATTTGAGGCAATGGAGATGTCTTAATTGGCATTGTACTTACTAATGAAAATTCTAAGTTAAAGCAGGAAGGTGTTTTAAATAATTCAGCAGAATCTGTACCAAATGAACAGTTAGTTAAATCTCTTTAAGGTCTCAGGTATTGTAAACCATTCATGGGAACTATGTTGCTTAATCTACAGAAAGTGTTTCCCATTCACCATATGTTACCAGGACTATAATTGAAATAGTAATTTATTACAGGGGTGAGTCTTTAAAATGTTGTGCTGAGGCCCTGGGTTCTGGAACCACTGGCTGGGTCAGCATTTTGTTTGTGGTTTTAAGCAATGATGTGCTGTGGGTAAGAAAAAGAGAACTAGGTTCATTAATTCTTGAAGTGCCTTAAACTCAGAAATTCTGTACTTTTTTTTCTGGAAGGGAGAAAACATTCTTAAACAAATAGGTTACATACTGTGATTGGTTAGTTCTCCTCAAGAATAATGTCTGCCTTAGAATCTGAATGGATGTTCCAAACTAGCTGCTACTGGGACCAGGCTTTGAGAATTGCTGAAGGAAGGGGTTTTATGTGGTTTCCTTTTTTTTTTTTTTTTTTTTTTTTGAGAGGTTTTTGCTATAGGGCACGTGCACTTGCCAGACAGAGAGAGACAGAGAAACAGAAAGCAAGAAATCACCCCCCAGGGGGGATGGCCACGCCGCAATACCTCCTCCTCTGTTCTCCTCTCAGGATCTTGGGCACACACACGTGCCCAGCGTGAGTTTTAGGTCACCGGGTCCGGGACTCGAACCGTAGTTGACTACATGGGAGTCCAGCGACATAGCCACTATGCTAACTGCTGGTCCCTGTGGTTCCCATTTTGACCAATAGAACCAGCTTGCATACTGACTAGATGGAGTCTGATAGAACAGAGTAGAACGAATGTAGCTGACATGCTGGGGATCAAGCCCATAACCATGACCCAAGCCTCAAGAGCCCACTGCTCCCTTTAGCTCGGCCACTCATTCTGAGCTTGTCAGTGCTGCAGCCACTGTCCTGTAGGTTTGCTGTTCGTGGCCACATTTCTTGAGTGTGAAAATGCACGTCCTACTCAAGTAAGTTTGTGTGACTAGAGAGAGGTGTAGTGTTGCATTAAAAGGGATGAGTAATAAAAGATGAATCTAGGAGGGCAGGAAGAAAAAGGATCACATATGGAAGGCCTCAGACAGCCAGGACTTGGGTCTTTTAGAAATAGGTCTGGGACTAAAGCCACACACATTCTTAGTCCCGGTAGTTTATTACGTATTTGCCAAAGCAGTTGCCACTTAAAATTTTTATTTCCAACCATAACCCATGAAAAGAATCGTACAGCCCCTAAAATATTCATGTTATTGCTGCTGCATGTTCATGCTAGAAACTGAAGGTTTGCCGTCAGCTATACCTTAGCATAAATGAAATCGTACTAAAAATAATTGCATATACCCATCAACTTCCTCATTTGCTCTCTTCCACTGTAAGACAATGAAGGAATTAAATGATGTCTCATTTGGCTTTATACATTTGCATACTTAAATGTTTGAATATGTCCCTGCTAACTAAATTGGGTCTGATCAAACAGACGAGTAGTGGTTGATTATCTAAAATTTTCAAATATATTGATTCTTTCTGATTGAGTTTTAGTAATTTTTCATTGACTATCACACTCTATCAGTGATATATTGGTTTTTTTAAATAAAGATTTATTTTGTTAAAGATCTATTTTTTATTTAATTTTATTTATTCATTCATTTATTTTCATTTGAAGAGGGAGAGAAACTTAGAATGCAAGCCACCAGGTCCAGGACTTGAACCATGGTTAGCCATGTGGGAGTGTCCAGCGCCTTAACCACCATGCCACCTGCTGGTCCCTATCAGTGATCTATTGTTGAATAAATGAAGCAGATCAACATAGTTCTCTGCTACTATGAAAAAGGTTGTGTACATGTATACTTTTTTCTAAATATATATATGTGGTAATATACACATTAAAAAACACATATATACAGACACATAAAAAACGTGTCACCATTCTATGAATACAAGTTGAGTTGTATTATGTTTAGTAATCAGAATATAATGGTATGGAATCCCTCTCCTGCTTACTTATACAGGTTTTTTATTATTATTATTATTATTATTATTATCATTATTTACAAAGCCTTCTTTCCAAAATATTTCAAGAACCTCAAGACTCACATGCATGGAAAAACATTAGTTTCAGACCAGCAGGTTACAGGATGGTTAAGGCAGCTGGATCCTTCATGGCTGAGTCCTAGACCCGGTGGTTTGAAAAACACCTCAAAATCCCAAGAGGAGAATGGAGGATATGGGTCTGTGGTGTGGCCATCCACCTGGGTGTGTGTGTGTGTGATTTCTCTCTCTGTGTGTTTCGCTCTCTGTCTTTGGAGAGCAAACGTGCCCTATAGTAAAACTAAAAAAAAAAAAAAAAAAAGTCTCAGGTCCAACCACTCCTTGTAATGTGTATCCTTCCCATTGGCATTTCTGGTGAATGTGAGATTAGTTCACACAAAGCAATGACTATGAAGGAAAGGGGCCTCAGTGTAAATAGCCATGCTGCCAGCTGTAGACAGAGCTGATTCATCCAGGCAGCAGCAACTCAGGTGTGACAGCAGTGTCCCTTTTCTGTTTCCCTAGCACCTCACATGTCCCAAAGCGAAGCAATTTGGTGCACGAGTGTTCCAATTCATGAAAGGTAGATAGACATACACACACACACACACACACACACACACACACACTCTTACATCAGCATTCACTGACATACATACATACATTACGTTTTTCTGGGCTATTCTCCGCCACAGAACCTAAATCAGAACAGCTTTATTTAATTCTCTGTCCACTGCTAAGAGACATTCCACTAAGTCTCACTCACTTCTATCTTTTTCCACCTCCACTCTTCTCAGAACAACTCTAAATAAAACCCGTGCCTCTGTAAGAGTAAGTTCTCAGCACAGTGAACTCAAATTAGATACAGAGAATTGAATAAAAAATCCCTTCCCTATCATCCAGCCCCGGTCTGTCTTGTTTGACATTCAGTCAACTCTGAATTTAGAGAGTTTAAAATCCAAATGGCCAGCTGTAATTCAGACAAAAACAAACAAACAAAAAACCCAGAAAATATAAAGATTTAAAGAACAAAATTAAGAATTTGGGTCTTGAGTATCTACTTACCATATACCATCTTTACTAGAGAATACACTTCTTATTTAAGCACATATGAAACATTTACACACATCAACTATATAATAGGTCACAGAGGAAGTCACAATAAATTCCAAAGAATTAAATGATATTTTATTATATGACCACATGCAACAAAATAAGAAATCAATAACAAGAAAATCTTGGTAGTACATGTCTAGAAACTAAAAAAGTACCAGAACTCTTTGGTTAAGAAGGAAACAACTAAAAGATATTTCAAAAACACTAGTAAAAACTTGTAGGACACACTAAGCCACTAATTAAAAGGAAATTTATAGCTTAAATAGACATATTTATCAGAAAACTAGAAAGATTTAAAACTAATGAGCTAAGTGCTTTCCTCAGGAAGTTGGAAAATGAGTAACAGAGTGACCCCAAATAAATCAGAAGGAAGAAGATCAGAGATCAGTAAAATACTGAATACTAAAACAAAAAAATGGAGAAGTTTAGCTAAAGCAAGACCCAAGTTTTTAAAATAACACCAAAATAGACAAACTTCTGGCAAGAATAATGAGAAAAAAGAGACACTGCAAATATACAAAATACAGAAAGAAATTAGAATTTTAAAATAATACACACATATACCAGTATATTTTTTAAAACTAGACAAAATTAATAAAAATCTAGAAAAGTATACAAATGCAGGAACCACCAGATAGTATAATGGTTACGGTGCTGGACTCCCATGTAGTTGACTACGGTCTGAGTCCAGGACCCGGCAGTTTAAAACACATGCCAGCTCTGTCTCTCTGTCTCTGTCTGGCGAGTGCCTGCACCCTATAGCAAAAACCTCTTCAAAAAAAAAAACCTCACGCCAGGTGTTTGTGCATGTACCCAAGATCCTGAGTGGAGAATGGAGGAGAAAGGATTGCAGCATGGTCATCTTCCCTGGGGAGTGATTTCTCACTGTCTGTCTTTGTTTCTCCAGTGAGCACACATGCCCTATAGTAAAAATCTTTCTTAAAAAAAAAAAAAAGTATACAAATGCCAAAATTAATGCAAGATGAAATGAAAAATTAGTTTGAGGGCAGGGCGGCAGGTGGCATGGTGGTTAAGAGCACTGGACTCCCACATGGCTGACTGCGGTTTGAGTCCCAGACCTGTCAGCCTGCTCCTTCACTTTCTCTCTCTCTCTGTCCCTCGCTGGTCAAATTTAAATAAGTAAGTAAAGTTAAATAAAATAATTCTTAAAAAAATTGAGTTGGAATTAAAACTAAATTGGAAAAATAATTATAGAATTTATTCTTTCATGAGTTTAAAAATTATAAAAATCCTCCAGCCTCAGATTGTTATATAGACAATCCCTGGTTTATGATGGTCAACATGCTTTTTTGACTTTATAATGGATATATCAAGATGTAATTTCATTGTAAGTCAAGGAGCATCTGTCCAAGTAAACTACCAATTTTTCTAGGACCATTCAATGCCTATTATATGCAAGGTCCACAAATCAGAAAAAGAGAAGAATTTGCTCAAATCATTTTGTAAAATCAGTATAATTTGGATTTCAATATGAAATGGAAAAACCCTACAGAATCAACAATCTGTTAGAATTAAGAGGAGCATTCTTAAAAGATTGATATATTCAACATCAACTTGCATAAATTCAATAGTGTTTCCATTATGTTAATGACAAAGAGAAAGTATCATTTTTTAAAATGACATCACTCATTATAAAAACAACAGCTATTTAATATCTAGAGTGAAATAATAAAACATGCCTAAGAGCTCTATAGAGAAAAATCTAAAACTTTTAAAGGGTATAAAAAAAAGAATCTGGGACCAGCAGATGGCATAATGGTTATGTCACTGGACTCCCATGTAGTTAACGGCGGTTTGAGTCCTGCACCTGGAGACTTGAAACACACACACTGGGTGTGTGTTTGTGCATGCCCAAAATCCCGAGAGAAGAGTGGAGAAGAGGGGATTATAGCATGGTCATCTCCCCTGGGTGGTGATTTCTCTCTTTCTGTCTCTCTGTCTCTGTCTCTCCGGCGGGCACATGCACCCTACAGCCAAAAATCTCTAAAAAAAAAAAAAAAAAAGATTTTGAATAAACATAGATATTTTACATGTTAATGGAAGTGCTGACTTGTTTTATGTTGTTGGTTTTTCCCAAATTCATATATACAAAGAAATTTCAATCTATATTTCAGTAGCATATTCTAATAACTTGACCAACATTCCAAAATTATATGGAGGAATAAAAATTCACAGACAACATAGTAGATTTTAGAGAATAATTTGATGGAAGGCATTTACATGATCAGAAATAAGAGGTATCATAAAGCAATGTGGTGAGGCTGTAGAAATAGACAAACTGAACAATGAAACAAAATAGAATGCTCAGAAATAGACCCACAAATGTATGGGTACATTACAAAACGCTGGCTCCTCATATCACATGGATCTTTGAGTAAGTGGAGTTGGCATAACTTGCTCACTAGTTAGAGAAAAAGAAAGCTCACGCTTCTCTTCTTTCACCACCCCCCATAAACTCTCCAAGTAAAGTTACGCTGGGCTACAGGTCAGTCACGTTCCACGGAAGTAAGCATAGGGAATATTAAAAACACCAGGAGATGCTGTGCAGATGTCTGCAGCTACACTTTGATAAGCCCAGCAGCTGTGGCCATTTGAACTCTCTCATGGGAATTAAGAAACTAAAATCCATAAAACAATCTTGAAGCAATAACACTGGGTCTGCCTTTCCAGAGAGAGCAGAAGTTAGTGGAATAAGACTTAGCTTCAGTGAGCTTGGTACTGAATTTAATTATTTCCTGGTGTGAATTTGCTGTGGGAAATGTAACAATTGCTACTGATTTTTAAACAGTTCTGAACCTATTATTTACTTATTTGGAGAGAACGTGAGAAACCACTCTTCCATGGGGGATGGTCATGCCACAATCCCTTCTCCTCCATCGTTCCCTCCTTTTGGGATTTTGGTCATGCACATGTGCCTGGCATGTTTTTTTCAAGCCACTGGGTCAGGACTCAAATCACGCAGTTGACCATGTAAAATCCAACCCCCTCAACCACCACACGACAAGCTGGTCCCTTATTTGCTATTTATCCCCATTTAATAATATATGTTCCAGGGGGACCAGCAGTTAGCGTAATAGCTGTGTCGCTGGACTCCCATGTAATCAACCACAGTTCAAATCCTGGACCCAGTGGCTTAAACTTACACTGGACGTGTGAGCATGCATGCCCAAGATCCCATGAAGAGAATGGAGGAGAAGAGACTGTGGTGTGGTCATCCCCCCTGGGGGGTGATTTCTTGCTTTCTGTCTCTCTGTCTCTCTCCGTCTCTCTGGTGAGCACACGTGCCCTATAGCAAAAACCTCTCCAAAAAAAATAATAATAATAATACATGTTCCATTAAGTATATTGACAATGGAGCCAAACGGGGAAGGTTCAAGTTTCTCTTGCGCATTTGTTTAAAATGAGATAAACGAAGCCCACCCTTAAAACTATTAAATTGCTGGGGTACCAGCAGTTAGCGTAATGGTTATGTCGCTGGACTCCCACGTAGTCGACCGTGGGTCTTGTTCTGGACCCGGTGGCTTAAAACTCACCCCTGGCGCATGTGTGTGTGTGCCCAAGATCCTGAGAGGAGAATGGAGGAGAAGGGATTGCAGCGTGACCATCCCCCCTGGGGGGTGATTTCTCGCTTTCTGTCTCTCTGTCTCTGTTGCGGGGGGCGCCCCCTCCCCCTGGGAAAAAAAAAAAAAAAAAAAAAACCTATTAAATTGCTTATACAGATCCAAAAACCACTCAATTCTTGACACAATCTAAAGGACTTAAGTGTCAGCTAGGTCACTTAAAGTAGCAAAATGTTTATGCTTTGTCAATGAAGAACCATGATTCTAAAAATGAAAAGGAGGCCCAGACCATTATGTGGTGGCTAAGGTGTATGGATTCCCACAAGGCTGACTGCATGGTTCAAGTCCTAGACCCATGGCTTAAGAAAAATTTCAGGCACATGTGCATGCATGCTTAAAATCCTAAAAGGAGGGATAGATGGAGGAGAAGGAACTGCATCATAATCATGTCCCATGGGGAGTGGGGGGTGCTTTCTTTCTCTCTCTCTCTCTCTTTCACTCTCTCCTGGGAGTACACTAGCCTTCTGGCAATTTTTAAAAAATAAAATGTTAAAAATTAAAAAAATAAAATGGCAATTAAGAAAAATAAAAAGCCATTTATATATAATTCTTGCTATAAATCTTACTTGATATTCAGTACCAACCAGCCTATTATTGCTTTTTTTCTGCTGGAGGTTACCCATAAGGAGAGAAGAAGCAGGCTAAGAAAATGGAAATTTATCTAGACACTGTCCAATCTGTCCAAGTTCAATGCAGTTCACTAAAAACTATTTATAAAAACAGAATTTACAAAACTGAGTCGTGATTTATCCACTTATTTGAGTAAATTAAAGACATTTAAACTTCTACTAATGATGACTCTATTAAAGTCCTTTTATTATCTACTATATATCAGGTCCTAGTCTAGGTAGCCATGTTTACATTAAATATTATAAAACTGACTTTTCAAATAAGGAACATATGGGCCAGTGTGTGGCCTGGTGGTTAAGTGAGGGAGCTAAATTCTACATGGCCAATGGTATGGCTGGAGTCTCAGACCTGGCAGCTTGAAAAAAATGCTGGGTATATGTGCACGTGTGCCCAAAATTCCAATAGCAGGGAGAGATGGAAGAGAAGGGATATTGAGGCATGGCCCAGCCCCCTTGGAAGGTGTTTTCTCCCCTTCCTCTCTCCATCTCTCTCTGGCAATTGCATGAGCCTCTGACAAATTAAATAATAATAATAATAATAAGGGTCATAACACAGAGAAATGGTAAAGAACTAGTCCATGATGTCATAGAAATTGAAGGGCAAAACAGAGATGGGAATGTGTTTCTGTAAGATCCTTTGCTGTACACACCATATTTCTCTCTAAACCTTCTCAGAGTTACCAGCACATGGGTAGGACACTGTCTTTTGAGAGTATCTGGGATAGTAAACAGGCCAGATGCATTTTCGGCCACATCTGTTGAGGTAGGTGAGTAATTAATCTGGATTTGAATAAAAGATCAAGTGTAACTGTTTAGCACAAGCCTGTTTTTCTGGTATGTCTTATACAGTTGCTTCATTTTGTTTCTCCTCTCACTTGTACCAGGGAAAGTATTTAGAAAAAAATATTAATGTGTTTTTCTCATTTGTTTTCCTAAATACAGGACTTTCCCATACATCTAATAGAGGCATTTGTATGTGTTTAGGAGTGGTGGTGATGGTTCCAAAAGGAATGTAAAGAGCAAAAGAGTTCATTTTCAACTTTTGATATTCAACATAGAATTCTGAAGAACGATATTAGCCCTAAAACCAGATTGTTTTTTCAAGACAGATTTAAATTTTTTTTTTTCATTTTCCCTTGAATGTATTAAGAACTAAGTCTGAGGTACCCACTCAAAGAGTTCTCATACATCACAGAAAAGATTCTCTCTTACTACAAAACCTAAAATAGTTATTCTCTGGCTCTTTATGAAAAAATTTTCCAACCTCTGCTCTAGACATTAGGGAAGTCTTGCTGTAGACCAGAGTTCGCACCCTGGAGATCACAGGAGCAGAGGACACAAGCCAGTCCAAGGAGACAGATCCGTTTCCTTAGACACAGAGCCACACAGCAGTGCCAGCGCTCTCCCTCCAGACGCCTGGAAGCCATCCTGGAGAAAAGCTAGGAAAAGAACTACTAAAGACTAAACTAAGAAATTCAGGAAGTTGAGCACCTTACCTAGAAAGACATTGTATTACTCTTTCATTAGATTGGCCTGGCTAGTTTCTCCAAGATTCATGAGGAAGTCCAGATCAGTCACAGATGAAGAAATTATATTTGTTTTGAACATCACATAATGTAAGGTTTGCAACCCACCTACCAATTTATAGAATATAATACCTAATAGAAACATACAAATACTTTAAATTCTTCTCTCATTCTACAGATAAGGAAACAGTGTCCCTGAAAGACTACGTTCCAGCAGGTAGAGGATGAACAGCAAGAATCCAGCTCTTTGATCCAGGGTTTCCAAACACCAATTTCCCAGGGGGTTTTAGTGCTGTACCCTCAGGTCTCCAAAGAAAAGATCTCACTCACATCAAAGAAATGAGAGTCTGGGCCAACTCTGCAGTGTGGCAGTAATGTATTGCCCAAGAAAGGTTGGATCCCACGTGGTCAGCATGGTTTGAGACCCCAGCCTACTCATCCTCTCACACTTTAAGTTTCTCAGACCCATTTACATAAATTCCCTCTTGATTAGTAGCTTGATATGTGATTTTCCATCATATTCACAAGTTCTGCTTGCACACAAGGGGTGGGATTATATAGGGCATATGCCCCAGGGGTAGAAATCTTATGGGCCATTTTAGAATTCTGCCTACCACAGTGAGGCAAGTTCTAGTATTCTTTGAAGTTCCTAAGATTTTGTTTTGTTTTTAATTATTTTATCTAATTTTATTTATTGTTGTTATTAATTTTTAACTTGACCAGAGAGAGAGAGAGAGAAAGTGAGAAAGCAAGCTGCCTGGTCCAGGACTCGAACCACAGTCAGCCATGTGGGAGTCCAGTACCGAAATCACCACACCACCTGCCAGCCCCAGTTTGGCTTTGTTTCTAATGCCAGAGGGCATATGCACATGAGGGAGAGAAAGAGTGAATGAGAGAGAAATATTCCTCGGTTATACCACAATCCTCCTTCCTCCAGTTCTTCATCCTGTCAGGATCCTGGGCACATTCACATGTCTGACTTGTCCCGTAAGCTGCTAAGGCCAGGACTCACACAATGCTTGACTGTGTGGAATCTGGCTTCCTCTGTGCAGTGCTTAATTGCTGAACTAAGGGGCTGGTTAGCTGTTTTTGTTTTGTTTTGTTTATGTGTTTGTTTTTTAAGACAGTCTATTTATATTTGTCATTCTGACCTAGAACCCTCAAACCATAGGATTTTGCTTTCTTTAAAATTCAAAAATATTACTAGATCATTGATAATTTCAGACATGCATGTTGGAAGCGGGCTGAGCCATCCTGGTTGTGCTTACATTTCAGAGCCATTTCTGATGACAGAGTGTGGTAGATCTACAAAATCCCAAAATTTTGGAGTTTTTTTGTTGCTCCTTTTTTTTTTTTCTTTTAAAATGATAGACAATGCATGTGTGTGCACGAGACAGAAAGACAGAAGGACCCTCACCAATGTGTCTTGTCCCACTGTGATCTCCTTTACCAGACCACCAGCTCTGCAAGATCTAGAAAGCACACACCTTGCACATTTTCAGGCTGACCGAAGATCCTGACTGAAGCTGCAGCAGCCATGTGGCTTCCAGCATTACAGTCCGGTATGCGACAGGCTGAACGGCCTAGACTGGGCTGACTTTGTAGTTTTGTTGTTGTTGTTGTTTTTGGGTGAGAACCATGTTACATTATATTCCAGCATGGTAGAATCACATCACACTTAAAATGTGATGCAAGGAATTAAGAGATTATGGAAGAATTAAGATGTTTTAACAGTAAATAAGGTCTAAGGTGCACGGTTGAAGTAGAGCTGATTATTGAGATGTTGGAAGGCAAAATTATGCTTTATCACGACACAAACTACATAAACTACATCTTCTAGCTCACAGTAAGGCTTTATCATTTTGTTCCACTTCTCAGGTGTCTCTCTACAAGTGATTAGGACACATCTAGTCCAGTACCAAATAAAAATTGATGCCATGGTAAACTTAGCCTCGGGATCTTCGCCAACTTCTACATCCATGATGAACAGCCACATTCCCTGGTACTGTATTTCTCTTGCCTGAAACATCCTTGCTATTCCTTAAAAAAACAGAGTTAAGCCACTTGTTCCTGTGAAGAAGTAATTCTTTACTTCTCAATTGCTTACTTGCCAAGTAGTTGGAAAAGGATAATCAGTTTAAGAAAGTTTCAAATCAATTGTTGTCTTTTATTATCATCTTTAAAATGTCATTTAAAAGGCCTCAGAAATTATTCAGCTTGTTACTGTACCTGGAGAACTCTTAAATCTTACTCATTAGCCTGCTAAATTGTACCCTTCTCAGAGACACAGATACCATCCAAGAATTTTCTCATATCCTTATTATTTTGGAGAGGTTTTTTTGCTATAAGGCGTGTGCGCCAGAAAGACAGAGAGAGACAGAGAGACAGAAAGTGAGAAATCACCCCCCAGAGGGGATGGCCATGCCACAATCCCTTCTCCTCCATTCTCCTCTTGGGATCCTGGGCATGCAAACACATGCACCTGGCATGAGTTTAAGCCACTGGTCCAGGACTTGAACCGCGGTTGACTACATGGGAGTCCAGAGATGTAACTATTACGTCATCTGCTGGTCCCCTAATATCCTTATTTTTAACTGTCGTAGCTTGCAGAATCAAAGCAGCTGAATTTGAAATAAGCTCATCTTTCTGGGCTTGAGATACTGAACAAGCAACACCTGGTATAATTCGAACCCTCCGGATGTATTTTTCACCCAACAAATTTTGGATTTCAACAAGAGACCCATTCTCCTAAATGACGACATTGATAGGCAAATAAGCATACACAGTCCTCATCTTGTAGCGGAAGCCCAACGCCACACCCTTGATCATGTTCTGTGTGTGACTTCAGATAGTGCGAACAGTAGCCAGTTCCTTTCTGTTTCCCCACCATTTGTCAACCTGCAGCCGCTTCTTTTTCTTTCCAAGGAGACTGAGCTTGACATTGACGTGGTTGAAGTTCCTCCACAGGGTTCCCCTGGGGCCCTTGAGGATAACGGTGCATCCCTTCAGCGTGATGTCTAATTCTCAGGAATGTCAATGGTCTGGTTGCTGAGAATGGTCTTCATCCTCACAGTAGGCACCGCAAAGCCTGACTTAGTAGATTTGAATCTTGATCCTAGAATGTTTCCATGGATGTAGGGCAGAGAGGAATGTTTCTCATGGTCTCTTCTAATGTCTCTAGCATTCTTTGTGCTTACTCACACCAACAAGACTAGCCTAGTTTTCTGTTAATATTCCATTTGTTTACAAATAGAGAAAAACTCTCCTAGGTAGCTCAACTAGTGGGCTAAGTAGTCCAGGACTAAGCAACAGCTCCACGAAGCTATCAGGACCTTAGAATATTACTTTCATTTCCTTAGAATATTACTTTCAGGGAACCAGCAGTTAGCATAATGGCTATGTCACTGGACTCCCATGTAGTCGACCGGGGTTCGCGTCCAGGACCCGGTGGCTTAAAACTCACGCCGGGCGCGTGTGTGTGCGTGCCCAAGATCCCGAGAGGAGAATGGAGGAGAAGGGATTGCGGTGTGATCATCCCCCGTGGGGGGTGATTTCTCATGTTCTGTCTCTATGTCTCTCTCTGTCTGGCGAGCGCTCACGCCCTATAGCGAAAAAACCTCTCAAAAAAAAAAAAAAAGAATATTACTTTCATCATGATGGTCCTAAGAGAGCCCTCCTAACCTCCACACTCCGTCAGTGGGAGCCTTGCCAAAGTGTGAACAAAAGCACTCAACACAGGGAGAAAGTGAAAGAAGGGCAATGGCCAGAGCCAGGGTTATGAAGAAAACCACAGTTTTCCTGGAGCCCTCACATGTTCACTTTTTCTTGCATTTCATTAGTCAGAACTGGCTACCCCTACTAGCCAGAAAGTGAGTTTTTAAAAACTGGCACAAGGGACCAGCATGACTGTATTGCTGAACTCCATGTAGTCGACCGTGGTTCGCGTCCCGGACCTGGTGGCTTAAACTCACGCCAAGCACATGTGCATGCGTGCCCAAGATCCCAAGAGGAGAATGGAGGAAAGGGAAATGCGGCATGGCCATCCCTCCTGGGGATGATTTCTCGCTTTCTGTCTCTCTGTCTCTCTCTGCCTCTCTGGCAAGCGCATGCGCCCTCTAGCAAAAACCTCTCAAAACAAAACAAAACAAAACAACAACAACAAAACTGGCACTTGGGACCAGCAGATGGTATAGTGGTTTTGTCGCTGTACTCCCACATGGCTAACTGTGTTTGAGTCCATGAAACTCATACCAGGTACATGTTTGTGCGTGGCCAAAATCTTGAGAGGAGAATGGAGAAGAAGGGATTGCAGTGTGGCTGTCCCCGCTGGGAGGTGATTTCTTGCTCTCTGCTTCTCTGTCTCTGTCTCTCCAAGCTCATGCACCCTATATAGCAAAAAAATCTATAAATAAATAAATAAAACTGGCACATGACCACCAAGATAAAAAAAGGAGGGGGGTTCTGGATCCCCACCCAGGTTAAGGTGGTTAAGGTGGCTGGATACCACATAGCCCAATGAGTGGTTCGAGTCCCAGACTCAGCTGCTTAAAAAACATGCCAGGCCTGTATCATGCATGCCCCAAATCCCCACATGAAGGAGAAATGGAGGAGAAGGGATTGTAGCATAATCACACCCCACAGGAGGGTGCTTTCTTGCTTTCTCTGTCTCTCTCTGGTGAGCACACATGCTCTCTGGAAAATTAAAAAAAAAGAGTTATGATAATATAAGAGGGGTGTCAGCAAACTTGTGTAAAAGACTAGACAGTTAAAGTAGCATGCTGTGTGGTTCATACAGTGTCTGCTGCAACTACTCAAACTCAGTTCCACCTTCCTAGCATGAAAGCAGCTATATAAAGGAGGCTGTGTTCCAATAAAAACAAGCTAGAGTTAGCTGTGCCTATAGTTCACCCTCTCTTGAGGTGGAAAAGGATATTAGGTAGGCAACGAGCAGTTTCCCCCATCCTATCCATCTCTCTCTTTTTTTAAAGAATTATTTATTTAATATTATTTTTTATTTTTATTTTTAATTTGACCAGAGAGAGAAAGGGAAAGCAAGAAAGCAAGCCACCAGGTCTGGGATTTGAACCACAGTTGGCCACGTGGGAGTCCAATGCCTTAACTACCATGCCACCTGCCTATCCATCTACCCATCTTTTTAAAGATTCACTCTCCACCCCCTTTCCAACCTTCCTTGTAGCTCTTGTACACACCAAGAGAATATGGATCAGCAAACATGAATTCCACATTTATGAGGGGTCCAACTTTTGTGCTGTCACAAGCTTGATTTCTAATTTTTCCCTCACAAAAGTGTCCATGATTCTATGCAAAGGACAGTACAGCTACTCTGGTATCTTAGTCATGTCATTTACTCAAATGCAGAAGCTCTCTCCCCCACCCTCCTACCACAAGAGTCTAGAAGTTACAAGCAAAAGCAAAGAAGTAGCTGTCACTAGATGATGAATGGTTGCCCTCTGAAGTTTTGATTTGGATCCTAAATGACAAAACCGGACCAACCAAGGAAGCTTGGTAATTTTCTCTGCTGCAGAGCAGCCACCTGGCGAATATCACATTGCAACCACCAATCCTTGGCAGAGGTTGGAACAGCAGCTATAATTATAAAGAGCAGGGAGGAGATTCTAAAAATCTCTTCTGAGTGGCAAAAATTCTGAAAATCAAGATAATTGCAACACTAGCTCATCCTGATTTGCTTGGCTATTTATAGATGAGAAGCTGATGCGCTGAGAGCTCTTTCTTTTTTCCTTCTTTTCTATTTGCATTAAATCCTGTGTGGCTCCTCTCTGAAATGTGTGCATATGCTGAATCCATGTGAGATGCCACCACTGGCACTTGTCATAAGAATTAAATCCCTCCCAAGCTTGTTTACAGCTCAGCACTTGTCATACTGCTCCCTTGAGCTTCATGGCTGGTTGGCTTCTTTTTTTCCCCCAGCTCTGCAGAAGATTTAATTTCTTTTTTGTTTATGTGTATACTTACCCTTGCAGGTGCAGGATAAAAAAAAAATTGCTGCGCCCAGATGTTTTGAAGCTGCAGTAGCATACATACAACTCAGATTAAATAGAAAAACTGCATAAGATAAAGCAGGTACTTTGAGCACAGTATTCTATAGGGTATTTAATAAGACCATTGTGTTTCCTTGACAATAAGACTCTGTAATATAACTTTAGAAACAGGAATATTTTAAGGCATCACCCGTTCAATTCATTTGTAGACGACTTTACACTAAGATTTGTCACTTCTGAGTGGGACCCATTACATTCACCCTGTTTTCAACTTAGAAAATATCTTCCCAGAACAGAATGGTCTGGGAATTGGGTGGAAACGACGCCTATCAAGCTGTCTCAGTTCATTACGGGATTAGTTAGACCTCAGGGATCTGAGGCCAGATTTCACCTCAGTTTTGGAACACAGCAAACATAACCCATGCACAAACAACCCTCTTGCTGCTCATTGAGCTCTATACGAATATGCAAAAGCCCTGCCCAAGTCGCAGATGGATAATGAGAGTCTGTGGACCCTCTGTTTGGATTTTCATTTACCCAAGGCGATGAATTAACCTGCTTTGTACACAGCAACTGTCATATAAGTGGAGAGGAATTCAGTTTAGGAGAAGAGAATATTGCTTAAAATTCTCAAGACTCTGCTTCACCAGCTCCAACAACTGTTCACCATGACTGCATAGAATAAGCACATCACCTTTGGCAACTAGCAATTTCAATATTCCCTTGCAGCCAAAGCCTTGATCATGACACTTGTTGTGAAGGTCTCTATAACACGGCCACCCCTGCTTTGTGACATAGGCCCCTTCAGGACCCCGCAAGCATTTACTGTACCTAGCTTCCCCAGGAGGTATAGGGCAGTTCCCAGCTGATCTGCTTAAGATGCTGGTTTAAAGAAAATCTCCAACTCTCTTTGCTCCTGAAGCTGAAGGCCCTCAGTATGATCCGGAAAAGAGTACGAAGGCCTCTTTTTCTTTGTCGAGAGAAAAGAGGTTGTGCAAAAAAGAGAAAATGAGAAGCTCTCACATTTTAACTTGAGTGCCAGTCCTGGATCCCCAGTTGGAAAAGCCTTTTATAGTCAGTTCTTGGCCCAGAATTCTGCATCTGTAGAATCAGAGCTTATTAGTATCATCTCTTACTTCTGCCTCTCAGAGCTGCCACCAGAGACTGTAAAAGGTTCAGATTATACATACTAAAAGGCATATTGAAAGACTTATATTACCCAGTTTGTACCAATAATATTAAATACTTCCTTCTAGAATCTTCTAGAATCTCACTGAAAAGATGGGGACTATATCAGAAATCTGTGTCATGTAATGAGCTACATATGAGTTACTATTAAGAGCTGGCCAAGAAGAGTAGGATGCTGGGCTGGCTCAGTAGCACAGCAGTCACGCACTGCTTAAGTGATGCTAGATCCATAATGAAGACCATGGATAGCTTTGTTTCCCCTTTCAGGCCATGCATGTCCATGATCCTGGCTGGTTGGGAAGACTTGGCAGGGATCATGGCATGAGACCTTGTTAAGAGTGCTGCTCTTTGTCTCTTGCTCACTCTCTCTGTCTCTCTCTTCTTTGTCTCTCATCATCATGAAAGAAAGAAATAAAAACTTTAACAAAATCAGTAGCTCCAGAAGCATATTTGGTTTCAATGTCTGTGACAGTGTTATTTCTGTTTGTAGGTTATTAATCAATACTGGAAACAAAACCATTGTATAATTGAAGGCCCCGTTTATTTGTGTGTTTTTTATTCCCCTTTAGGTTGTCCAAAGCATGCCATTATATATCAATTATTCTCAAGTAGAAAGCCTATGGATTCTTCAAGATAAAGTGGAACTTTTTTTTTTTTTTTCTGAGAGGTTTTTGCTTTAGGGTATGTGCGCTCACCAGAAAGACAGAGACAGACAGAAATAAAGAAAGTTAGAAATCACCCCCCAGGGGGGATGACCACACCACAATCCCTTCTCCTCCATTCTCCTCTCGGGATCTTGGGCACGTACGCACACATGCCCAGTGTGTTTAAGCCACCGGGTCTGGGACGCGACCCGCGGTCGACTACATGGGAGTCCAGCGACATAGCCATTACGCCAACTGCTGGTCCCCTTATGTCATATTTTTAATTTAAAGAGAAATCGTGGGGCTTAGACAGTCTGGCCTCCATTTGGGTGTTAGCAAGGGTGAAAGTGCAAGGCCTGGAAGATGGCACTGTAGGTGGCCTTGGCGTGAGTTTAAACCACCGGGTCTGGGACGTGAACCACGGTCGACTATGTGGGAGTCCAGCGACATAGCCATTATGCTAACTGCTGGTCCCAAGATATAGTGGAACTTTTTGAATGAAATCTGTTGCTGTCATTTTGGTAGTGTAAATAATTTACTACATCTTTAATAGGTAAAATATTACCAAATGTTGTAAACACATGAATCTTGTATATTGAAGCCCCATCTAAGCATAGCTATCCACTAGCAGCTATGGATGATGGGCCCATGGCTCCATAAGCCAATAAGATGGTAGAGATCAAATGTGGCCAGCTCCGCCCTCTCAGTGACATGTGATTTCAAGTGACGACATCAGCAGACCAAAACATATCTTACCTTCTACTCTAGAATCTTCTTTTATTTTTTAGAGGTTTTTTTCTTTGCATACACTTTCTGGAGAGATAGACAGAGATAGTGAGAGGGAAAGTGAGGAATCACCCTCAGGTGAGATGGCCATGCCACAGTCCCTTCTCCATTTTCCTCCTGGGATTTTTGGGCACACACACACACACACACACACACAGTGTGAGTTTCAAGCCACTTGGTCTGGGATTTGAACCACAGTCAGCCATGTGGGAGTCCAGTGACATAATGGCTACACCATCGACTGGCCCCATACCCTACAATCTTCACAACCACATATACAAACACACATGTACGTATGTACTTTCTGGATTCAAAGATTAATCTGTGTAAAATATTCAACTTTTGCTAAGAATTGACTATATTGTCTTGAGAAGTAGTACAGTTAAGCTGCTATGTTTTAATGTGTTTACCAGATTCACCTGGGTCTGGAGCAAAGCCATGAGGAAGTCTCTAGCTGGCAGATCCCCTTAGATCACAAAATACAAGAAGCTACAAAGTACTCTGAAGACAGAAGGTACTCGTGGGAGGGATTAAGAGGAAGCATAAAGAGAACACAGAAACATTCTCTACGCACTTTGCCTGCTTCAAGACTGTTTCAGAGATATCTGGTTGGGCTAGCAGTCAACAGGTAGAAGCTAAGCTAAGGACAACCACAGGCAACTGATGATCTCTGAACCCACAGTTGGGAGGAGCTAACGTTTTCAGTACAATGATGTTTCCTCATGTAGTCCAAATGGTGTATTAGTCCAAATTTGTCTTTACGGCTTATCCCTGCCACTCTGCTTCTTACCTAACACTGTTCTTTCTTGAACACTCCATGTGATTCTGTGCCTTCGTGACTGTGCTTGTGTTGACTCTCTTTAGAAAGCTCTTTGCCACCCTCCCTATTACTTGAGAACTCCTGACCATCTTTTAGAGCTAAGCTCAAAGGTGACCTGTACTGAGCTCTTTCTCGAACGGATCAGTCAGTTTCTACACCATGTCTCCAGCTCATGACTTATGTATTTACTGCCTTGTACTGAGATCAAGTGTTGCCCTCCCAGTAAGATTCAACTCCCAGGAAGCAGTGATACGATTTGATCATCTATGTGTCCTCAGTGTTTAACCCACAGCAGGCACTCCAGATATGTTTAATTAACAAATGAATGTATGAATGGGGCATGGCAATTTCTTAAAAAGGAATCACTTATTTAATTTTATTTATTTTAATTTGACCGGGGGGGGGGGGAGAAAGGAAGCCACTAGGTCTGGGACTTGAACTGTGGGTAGCCATGTGGGAGTGTCCAGAACCTTAACCATCATGCTACCTGCTGGCCCCAGGGCATGACAATTTTTAAAGGAAGAAGAATATGAGGATTTAACTGCGAAAATTTCAATGAAGTGCTGATCAAAATGTTGGCCACTTTCTTTTGGTCATTCTTTCACTTCCAAACATTTAATTCTGAACATTTCTGTCCTTTTCCAAATCAAGGCTATCACTCAGGCAAGTGTTAGAAAAACCATGGGAAAAGTGTTGGGATCCTGATCATCCTAAGATAAACTTCAGTGGAGTGACATCGCTTGTTCGTGCTACTTCTTTATGCATGTAATACAGGGCTTACCTCTCCAAACCCATCTGTGTCTTGATCTCACATTTTCTTCATAGATGCTTTGACACCTGTTAACCACAACACTGAAGCTGCTGGCCCCAGCTTCACCATGCTCCCTCTGACTGTTGCTGTGATAGTGTAACCGCGTCTCTGCAGCTGCTATGTTGGCAGCTATTCTGGAGACCAGGGTAGGGCCTCTGTTCTTGGGGAGCTTTTCTCATCGTGGTCCTCAGTGCAAGAGATGCCTGCCTTCCGCTTCTGGCTCCAACAGCCCTTTGCTCATCCTGCCCTGGGAGAGTCCACCACATTTCACTGTAGTTAGCTTACGTGTCTGTGTCACCTGTTTTGGACTCAAGGTGTTCTGTTAGAGAAGGGCTATCTCCTATTCATTTTTGTTTCTCTCCCATGTACTAGTGCCTGACACTGGAAAGAAAGAATGACTGACTGAAGACTGACTGAATGACTGGACATGTTTTCACTAAAATAATCTGTTGAAACTTTAAATAAATTGCTCATCATTCCCATCAGTTATTACTCCCCCCCAAATGACACTTCTGATTTAGTCTAATCGGTGGACTTTTTTTCCCCCTTCATCCTGGAAATAAGCAATCTGTCTTGATTATCAGCAGCTATGCTCTAATATAAAAATAGAAAAATGTAGACGTGATATACACCTGCTAATGGCTTCCTCTCTGATTGTACATCTCTAAATAGCATTAACAATATTTGATTTCCTCCGTCTTCAGACCACTGTTCCTGAGACATTGCATGGGATGGACATCGTGTGTCCTGCTTATGTCACTGAGTAGATTTAATTCTATTAGTGCCACAAATACGGTGATGTTGCATTTTAAAATATCATATGTAATTTTTTCATTAAAAAATGGAATGCGTTCACTTTTTGAATCTTGTGAGATGTCTGTTTAGGAAATTAGACAATATACTTCAATTTTACCACACTTTTTAGAAATAAAGGTACCGAACATGATTTTTTTTACACTTGAATAATCTACTTTGACTCACCTCAATTTAACTTTCTGTTTCCAAGTCAGAATGCTTACAGGAGTGGTAAAGTGGGAGGTGAGGGCCTAGTGATATTCAGACTAGATTTCAACTAGCTGATCAGCTTGGCCACAAATTATTAAACTCTTCTCTCTTTGCATCTGTAAAACAGGGATACTATTATTGACTGTCCAGGGTTCTTATAAAAACACTGCATGAGTAACATTCTCAACTGAATTCTGTGATGTGGTATTCCCTCTACTGCCGTTGGTGCCCCTCCTTCCTGACCACTTCATCTCCAACGGTGCTGCTTTTCTCAAGAGGGTGCACCATGGTACCAGCGTCCAGACATTACTTCCCATAGGCAGCACAATCTGGAGGTGTGTGCTTACAGTCCTACAGCAGAGGTAGATGCTATGAGCAACTTCTCAGTGTTTTTATAAAAGGCACTCTGGGACCTTCTGGCTTTTCCCTAGTGGTAGTGCTTTTTTCTCTTCTCAGACCTCTGAGATAACTGTTCTTTCTACATCGCCCACATTCCTCTTCTCCCAACCTTCTGGATCTCAGGAGCAGAGACCAGTCATGCTGAAAGTCACCTTCTCACCAGTTCGGCCGACATCCTCCCTGAATTCTCCTCACAGGAAATCTCGAGCTTTCCAACTCTTAGACTCCACTTCTCTGCTCTGGGGCCACCCTCAGGATCACACCCAGTGTCATTCCCCTCAGCTCTGAGCAAACACTCCTGACCTCAGATTTTCAGGCTCTTCTAGAGAGGATATTTCTCCAACTCTCCAACTGAGTCGGTTTATTTAATTTTTTTCGACACCTTCAGACATCTTGGCTTGTCATGATCACTCTCATTTGCTGTTTTAATCTTCTTAGATTCACATAGAAAATCCCTATCGTTTGCAGGGAAAATTGAGATGACTACAGTCAAAGACTCATTTCCAGAGAAAGAATACCCTTGCCTCTGGAAAGCGTTCCTTGCCTTCCTTTATAAAAGGAAAAGCAGAGACCAGCAGTTAGCGTAATGGCTATGTCGCTGGACTCCCATGCAGTCAACTGTAGTTCATGTCCTGGACCCGGTGGCTTAAACTCATGCTGGGCATGAGTGCGTGCATGCCCAAGATCCCAAGAGGAGAATGGAGGAGAAGGGATTGTGGTGTGGCCATCCCCTCTTGGGGGGGATTTCTTGCTTTCTGTCTCTCTCCGTCTTTTCCTTTTTTTTTTTTTTTTTGGGGGTTTTTTTATTGGGGCGTTGCGTCGC
>NW_006203075.1:292760-304505 GCF_000334495.1 Tupaia belangeri chinensis | reverse complement strand
GTCTAGTGGTTGTTCCCTCTCTCTGTCTTTCTGGCAAGTGCACATGCCCTATAACAAAAACTTCTCAAAAAAAAAAAATAAAAAGGAAAAGCAGATTAAGTACACACGTATTTTGTTACATTACTTCTACCTGTTTCCCGTCAACTGACAATTGGAGTAGAAAGAAGAGTGTGAAATTTAAAATACTAGTTTTTCTCATTAAAAAAAAATTCATTGTCAAAAATGCAAAAAAATGCCCAGCTGTCGTGGCACAGTGTAGAGCAAGTGCCCTGCAAGGCTGGAAGCCATGTGGCCGGCTGCAGGTTTGGATCACCAGGTGGATTCGAAAACAAGCCAAAGGCCAGGGCGGGGGGTGGGGAGCGGTCACACATTATGGGCTGGGGAAATGGGACTACAGCATGACAAGAGCCTGTCAAGGATGCTTCTCTTTCTCTCTCTCTCTCTCTCATGTGTGCAGTGCACATGCTCTCTAGCTTAAAAAATGCAAAAAATACAAACAAAAAGAAAATATATATTATATATTATGTAATCCCATAAATCATATCTATCCATTGCCAACTATTGTTTTCATATATCTCTAAGTATGTATATTTATGCTACAAACATCTTTGTACAAAATTAATTTAAAAACTTTTTTTAAAAGCACTATTCATTATTTATTTAATTTAATTCACTATTATTTTTTAATTTGACCAGAGAGAAAGAGAAAGGGAAAGTGAGAAAGCAAGCCGCCTGGTCCGGGACTCAAACCACAGTCAGTCATGTGGGAATCCAGTGCCTTTAACCACCACGCTACCTACCGGCCCTCATTTTGAAAATTCTTTACGATATCAAAAATGTCCCGCCTTATGTTCAGCTAAATTTATCATGTGATCACCTCTTATCACAATGATTTTGAAAGTTTTCTTAAAAGAATATGATAAAGTACAGTAGTTGCTTAACTAATAAAATTCATTAATAATAAAACTAAATTAGGATTATATGACCATAAAATGGCTTTAGTTTTATTAAAAGTGCAACATCAGGGACCAGCAGTTAGCATAATGTGTATGTCGCTGGACTCCCACGTAGTCAACCGTGGTTCAAGTCCTGGACCCAGTGGCAAAAACTCATGCTGGGCGTGTGTGCGTGTGTGTCCAAGATCCTGAGAGGAAAATGGAGGAGGAAGGATTGTGGCATGGCCATCTCCCCTGGGGGATGATTTCTTGCTTTCTGTCTCCTGTCTCTCTGTCTTTCTGATGAGCACACATACCCTATAGCAAAAACCTCTCTAAAAAAAAAAGTGCAACATTAATGCACCAAGATTTTAGAAATATAAATTCTATTATTAGGAAGTACTTAACAAAAGATTTCATTCTTGTAATTTATAGTATTTATTCTTGTAGTGTTTATCCCTTAGCTGGCTTATATTCTTAGTAATTAATTAAAATAGCAAAATTATGTTGGTATAGTAACCAGCTAATAACAGAAATGCCTGGGTCTAGGTAATTTAAGAGAGTCGAAGTTTACTGAATTTAAGAGAACAGAGATTTGTTTAACTCGAGGTTTTGGAGGCCCAAGGTCAAGGGCAGTATCCGGTGAGGGCCTGCCTGCTGGTGGGGAGTCCTTAGCATCACATGGCAATGAGAGGGCCTGAGTCAGTGCACCTGTGGGTGCCTGTCTGCTTCCTTGTCTTTCTAACCCAGCAGGCCTCAGTCATGGGAGCCCCACCAGAATCCCTAATCACTTTCCAAAGGTCCTACATTTCAACATCATAATCAGATCAATTTGCTCTAACACCTGCACAATATAACCAAATTCTGGGACCAGCAGTTAGTGTAATGGCTATGTCACTGGACTCCCATGTAGTCGACCACGATTTGAGTCCCAGACCTGGTGGCTTAAACTCACGCTGGGTGTGTGTGCACGCGTGCCCAAGATCCTGAGAGGAGAAAGGAGGAGAAGGGATTGTGTGGCATGGCCATCCCCCCGGGGGGTGATTTCTTGCTGTCTGTCTCTCTTTCTCTGTCTTCCTGGCAAGCACATGCGCCCTATAGCAAAAACCTCTTCAAAAAACCAACCAAACAAACAAACAAACAAAATATATATATATATATTTAACCAAATTCTAACATGCGAATTTGGGAGGGCACAGCAGTTGGTTTAAATGTTTCGAGTCTTAGCTTATGAATTTACTTACCCTTTTCAAAAAAAAAAGCTTCTCCAAGGAGTTTCCCAATATCCTTTACTGTCCCTTCCAGTTCTCAACCCTCTCTCACATGGGCCTTTTATTAACAAACTACTGATGAGGACTACCCACATGCTGCTCTGCTCCTTTACTCCCTGATTCTCTTTACCCTGGACACTCAGGATTCCTCCTACACAGCTCTGCTGACACTCGGCTCCTGTCTCAGCTAATTCTAACACTGACCTCCAAATGATATCTAGAGCTTATGTGGGAATCTATAATATTAGGGGCCCAGTCTACCTCCCTTCATTGTTTTGTAAAGCCTATTCACAAGATCCGAATAGTTCAGGGGAACCGAAGGGGCTCCTCTCTGAATAACACTGCTGTCATTTATTTCACTTATCCAATAGCTATAATCATTTGATACAGTGCTGCTATCATTATTTTTAACGAACTATTCTCAGTTACATCAATTTAGAATAGAAATAAAACATTTTATTTTATATTCACTTACTCCTTTCCTAATGTTCTTTCTTTCTTTATGTACATTCAAGTTTCTCACCTGTATCACTTTCTTTTTCTCTGAAAAACTTTTTTTTAATCTGTAATTTGCCAGAGGATATATGCACTTGCCAGAAAGGAAAGAGAGAGGAAAAATGATCAAGCCCACCCCCTCTCCCTCCTCTGAGGATGGTCACACTGCAATCCCTTCTCCATTTCTTCCTCTTGTCAGAAATTTGGAGCACACAATCACAGTGTCTGGTGTGTTTTTCAGGTTGTCATGTTTGGGACTCAAACCATGCAGTTGGCTGTGAGAAATCCAGCAGCCTTAACCACCACTGTGTTTCAAAATGGTTACTTCTGCACTCCCAGCACCCTACCACCAGCTGGCCTAGAATTTATTTTCTTTTTTAAAATAATAATTAATTTAATTATTATTATTATTATTGTTATTATTTAATTTGATATAGGGCAAGTGCACTCACGAGAGAGAGAGAGATTCAGAAAGTGAGAAAGCAAGCCATCAGGTCCGGTACTCAACTGCACTTGGCCATGCAGGAGTCCAGTGCCCCAGCCACCACATCATCTGCTGGCCCCAGGATTTCTTCTCATATTTGCAAGGTAGGTCTACCTCAATTGTGGTTTGTATGAGAAAGTCTTTACTTTTCTTTCACTTTTGGAGAATAATTTGTGTACAGAATCATAGGTTAATATTCCCCCCCCCTCTACCTTTTTAAATATTTACTCCATTCTCTTCTTGCTTGCATGGTGTTAAGAGAAGTCTAGTACCATTTTTTGTTGTTGTTCCTTTATAGGTAAATTGTTTTTTCCTTTCATCTGGCCTCTTTCAGAATTTTCTCTTTGTGTTTTATTTTCTGAAGTTTCAGTGGGGGGGGGGGGATTTATCCTTTTCAGAGCTATCTGAGTTTCCTGAATCTGTAGTCTGGTGTCTGTCATTAATTTTGGAAAATTTTCAGCTATTACTATTTCAAATATTTCTCCTATTCCTTTCTTCTTTCTTCATTTTCTAGTATCCCTATTACACATGTGTTCTACCATTCAGCATTGCTCCAAAGTTCTTGGATATTCTCTTCCATTTTTTCATTCTTTCTCCTCTTTGCTTTTAAGTTTGAGATATTTTTATTGTCACATCTTCAAGCTCAGTGATGTTTTTTTTTTTCTGCTGTGTCCAGTCCTCTTCCCATTTGCTACTTACATTGCTCATCTGTTCTTTTTGTCCACCTTTTTCATTAGACCCTTTAGGTAATTAATAATAGTTATTTTCAATTCCCTATATGATACTGATGTATCTGAGTTTGGTTTTGTCTCTTCAAAACGTGTGTTTCAGCCATTAGTGTACTTTGTAATTTTTTCATTGAAAGCAAGACATGATGTATTACGTAAACAGAGCTTTAGTGTGATGGTTATGTTTATCTGTCTAGGATTAAGGTCATGATTACTGTTTTTTTTTTTATTTTTATTTTTTGGAGAGGTTTTTGCTATAGGGCGCATGCACTCGCCAAATAGAGAGAGACAGAGAGACAGAAAGCGAGAAATCATCCCCCAGGGGGGATGGCCACACTGCAATCCTTTCTCCTCCATTCTTCTTTCGGGATATTGGGCACGCACTCACACGTGCCCGGCATGAGTTTTAAGCCACTGGGTCTGGGATGTGAACCACAGTCAACTACATGGGAGTCCAGTAACATAGCCATTACGCTAACTGCTGGTCCCCATGATTACTGTTTGTTGTATCAGTTAGGTGTCAGAGGTTAAACTTTCCTCTAGTGTTTTTGTTTGTGTCTCCTCCATTGTTTTTGAGTTTCCCTAGAAACTCCTTCTTAAAGAGGGTTTGAGTCTTCTGGTTCTTTTTTCTTTTTTTCTTTGAGAGGTTTTTGCTATAGGGTACATGTGCTCACTGAAAAGACAAAGAGACAGAAAGCAAAAAGTCACTCCCTGGGGGGATGGCCATGCCACAATCCCTTCTTCTCCATTCTCCTCTCAGGATTTTGAGCATTCACGCACATGTGTCTGGAGTGTTCATTTTAGATGTAATCCCTACTCCCACATCAAATGTTAGAGGTGGATGAAGTATTTCATTCTCCAAAGTTAGTTAGGCTCTGTTAAAACTCAAATTAATTAGGCTCTGGTAAGATAGATTGCCTTGAGAACAGGATTTTGTTAAAGAGAGCAAAATTCAAAATTCTCTGGGTGTGTTTCCATCCAGATTGTTACTCCTGCACACCCAGCCCCCTACCAGAGCACAAAAACATTTTTCTCTGATTGTCACCCTGAGAACCTCGTGAGATTCCTAGAGGTAAAACTGGTAAAAGCACAGGGAATCCCTAATGCTGAACTCAAGAGTTTTCTCTCTCAGGCTGTCCATGCCTCAGTCTTCAGCAATTACTTACCCCTTCAGTGTTCCACCAGTTGCTGTCTCCAGCAGCAATCTTTGGTCTTAGTATGCTGTCATTCTCTGCATTTGCCTGCATCTCCAATTTGGAGGCAGTAGTTTGCTCTGTGGCCTCAATTATCTGAGGAATCTAAAAAGATCTGTTGATTTTCAGTTTGTTCAGCCTTTTTGTTGTTGTTATAAGGATGGGCATGAAGACTTCCAAGCTCTTTACATGTTACAGCAGAAACCAGAAGTTTAGAGCAATTTTTTATGTGCTTCATAACCATTTCTATATCATCTTAGATAAAATATCTATTAAAATATTTTTTAAATGGGACCAGCAGTTAGTGTAATGGCTATGTCGCTGGACTCCCACGTAGTCGACCGCAGTTCGAGTCCCGGACCCGGTGGCTTACAAAACAGAGGTTTTGGGATGGCCATGCCGCAATCCCAAACGAACTGCAGTCGACTATGTGGGAGTCCAGCAACATAGCCATTACGCTAACTGCTGGTCCCTATTTATTTAATTTTTATTTATTCATTTTAACTTGACCAGAGAGACAGAGACAGAGAGAGAGGGGTGGGGGGAAAGTGAGAAAGCAAGCCACCAGATCCAGGACCTGAACCGTGGTCAGCCATGTGGGTGTGTCCAGCACCTTCACCACCACGCCACTCTGTGACCCCAAAAATATCTATTAAAATCTTTTGTCCAGTTTGTATGGTTTTGCTTGCTTTATTCAGTTTTTTAAAAATATATTCTGAACATTTGTCTATTTATAGATAAATTATTTATAAATATTTTCCCCTGCCTGTGGTTTATCATTTTTAAAATGGTGTCTGTTAAATCGAAAAGGATTTAATTGTGGTAAAATCCAAGTTACCATTTTGAAAATAGACTGTGATTTTGGTGCCGTATTTAATAAATCTTTGCCTAACCCAAGGTCACAAAAAATTTCCCCTATGTTTTCTTCTAGAAGTTTATAATTTTAGTTTTACACTTAGGTCTGGGATTCATTTTTCGTTTATTTTTATGTGAGGTAAAAGCCTGTGTGTGTGTGTGTGTGTGTGTGTGTGTGTGTATTTCTTTTGTACAGGCAGATAGATATAACCATTCAATTATTCCAGCTTCATTTTTTTAAAGGCTGACCATCCCCTCATTAAATTATTTTGAGATCTTTGTCAAAAATCAACTGACTGGAGCCAGCAGGTGGCGTGGTGGTTAAGGCACTGGACTCCCACATGGCCGACAGTTGTGTGAGTCGTAGCACTGGCAGCTTGCTTTCTCATTCCCTACCTCCTTTGTCTCTCTCTGGCAAGCACATGTGTCCTGTAGCAAATTTTTAAGAATATAATAATAATTAGATAAATAATTAAATAATTCTTTTTTTTTAAAATCAACTGACCATAAATGTACACATTTATTACTAAAATCTCCATTCTTTTGCATCAATTTGTATATCTATCTTTATGCCAACACCACCCTATAGTAATTTCTGAAACTTTACAGTAAGTTCTGAAGTCAGGTAGAATAAATCCTTCACTTTTATTTATCTTTGCACCATAATATTTTTGTGGTTATTTTAGGTTTATCACTTTGTCAGTTTCTACAGAAAATCTGTTGGGATTCGGACAGGAATTTTGTTGACTATTTTTTAACCTGGATGTACTGCCATCTTAGCAATATTGACTCTTAAACATGGTATACATCTCCATTTATTTAGGTCTTTAATTTCTCACAATAATGTTCTATAGTTTTCAGAGTACAGGTCTTATCCTTCTTTTATCACCATCATTCCTAAACATTTTATCCTTTTGAATGCTATTAAATGGAAATATTTTAAAATTTAATTATTGTATTATTATAATGAGCTTGTATGCTGTGGCCTTGCTAACCTTATCACCTAGTTCCTGCATTTTGTCTTGCTTTGTTTTCACTACATTTCTTGGAGGGTATAGGGGAAGAACTAGGGTTTGCTCTGGGAGAAAAGTCCTACGTTTGCTATAACAGCTCCAGTTTTTAATTAATTAATTAATTAATTTATTTTTACTACGCCAAGGTTCAGTTTAAAAACCAGTTTCAATACAAGTAATCTGTTTTCCTCTCCTTTCATTTTGCAGGTGAGGAAACTAACTGATCTCAGAATCCCTGAGAAAATTCAATGTGTAGTTTAAAATAAAGTGAAAAATTACAAAGGTAAAATAAGGTATGACATAGATATACAAAAGAAGAAAGAAGTGAATTAGTAAAATGGCACTCAGTTTTGTTCCTAATGAAACATTTTATTCCCTTATTATAAATATTAATTCATGGCAGATAAAACTATTCAGCTTTATGCAAATTTCATAGAAGAAAAATATGTAGATTTGTCATTTTTGTTATCTCAAAATGGGGCTGCATTTGAAAAGGTGAAAAGGCTGCATAATTACACAGTTATTAACTGTCACATGGACTGATATGCAGGTTAGGCCAAGCAGCTGTGTAATTCTAGTGTTAGTTATTTGCAAAGCCAAGGATATTATTATTGTAGTACCAGGTCTTGACTTCACTGCTGTTGGTGTCAGCAAACCAGTCAATCTCTGCCATGTCTTCCCTGTCTATTCACGGAGATTATATAGGTAGTTAGCAATATCACTGCTTTTTATGTATGATCATTCCTACCACTGCGTTTATACCTCATGTAACATTTTAATAATCCTTTTCATATGCATAACTCACTTAAAGTGTAGAATAACCAACTTATTATTAACTCTTTGGCAGAGAGAAGTTATTAAGAGCTGAATACTAACAAGGAGAAAAAGAAAGATACCAAGTCTCTTCATTATTAATAGGAATTACACTGAGAGACTTTTTGACAGTGAATACAAGTAAAGAAAGGTCTTACTGAAAAATGGCATGAGACTGATGCAAAAATGCTCTGGAAATACCAAGTAAATTGAAGGAACCAAGAGAGAATAATGTATCTATATATTAAATATTTAGGCAAGTCTGCCACTTAATCTTGGAAGAAAATCTCTAATTGAAGTTATTGGACAGTATGTAGAAATCATCAAATTTTTATCATTTATGTAAGTGTACTCACATATTGTAGACATCTAGTGGGTTCAGTAACATCAGAATAGCACAAAATTGCTGCTTGTTATTAAGTACAAGATAAAGGTTGCTGTTGTAAAATCTACCACTTTTTCTTGTTTTCAGGCAGGTGTCAGGAACAGCTGAAAAAGAGAAATAGGGTCATTATGAACTATATGAAGTACTAGAAATGTTAACATAGCATGAGTATTTTTCACTGAGACAACTTTATAATTGGGTATTTGTGTGCCTGACAAAATATATGACTACAGCCCTCCATTGTATCTTTTTAAAAAATTATTTTATTTAACTTTATTTATTTATTTATTTATTTTAATTTGACTGAAGAGGGACAGAGTGAGAGAGAGGGAAAAAGTGAGAAAGCAAGCTGCCAGGTCCAGGACTCAAACCGTGGTCAGCCATGTGGGAGTCTAACACTCTTAACCACCACACCACCTGCCATGCCCTCCATTTTATCTTAAAACAGAAAGTTTATGCTCCAACTTTCCCCCAAATTATAAAAATATTGCTCAATCACAAGCTTCATAAGTTTCAAATGTACCACATGAGGAATATAACCAACTTATTTTAAGATGACTACACAAAATAATTTTACTGGTAATAAGTTCACTTTGGAACTTAGAAAGATTTGGGTAGCATTTGGTGACCCAAGGATTATTTGAAATCTATTAAGATCATGTGCACCAATGCCTTCCTTTTTTATGGATCAACTTATCTATGGCAAGAAAAGGTATTCAAGATGGTTTCTTTGACCCCAAAGTTGGGTGCAAAATTTATTCTTGACAGTGGTGTTTCCTATTAATAGGCATTTTAGAAATCATCATTTCCTTTCTGAACCTGTCATGAAAAGAATCCCACTACTAAACATCATGCATTCACAATAGAGCTATCTCCGCAGAGCAGTATGCTCTTATCAAGCAGGCAGGTGTCTGGGATGAGGAGGTCAAATGATATCTGTGGGGCCAGCAGGTGGCGTGGTGGGTAAGGCACTGGATTCCCACAGAGTTGAAGGTGGTTTCAGTCCCAGACCTGGCAGCTAGCTTTCTCACTTTCTCTCTGGTGAGTGCCTGTATCAAATTTAAAAATAGTAATAATGATAAATAAAATAAGTAATTCTTTTTTAAAAAATGGTTCCATCCTTACTAACATGGGAACTTGGGGCAATTTACTTAATCTCCTCTACATTTATTAACTGTTTACTGGAATAATACCACCAACCTCATGTGAATGTTATGAGGATTAAAATGGCTATATGTAAATACAAGATCTGGCTCCTCATACTAACTGAGAGCAATGTAGTAAACAATGTTTTATTCATTATTTTATCAGGACCAGGAGATAAAACCTTTGGAGGGAAGGGTAAAGAAATAATAAAAATCCTCTTCAGCTCTATTTTTGTTTGCACTCTGTCATTTATATTTCTCCCCTACAACAAGTAATAGCAAGGGGTGGAGGAGGCTTTGAAATGTTGATGAGATCCACAGCCAGTCTCCAGACCAACCTCAGGGCTAGTTTCAGGATATCAAAGTAAAGGGTGAAGCTGGTTCAGGTCAGCTAACTAGGGTCATAAAGGAGACAATGTTGAATCAGAAGCTTTAGTTAGGAGTGTAGTTAATGCACTGTGCCACAGAGTTGTATTTTGTAAGGAGTCTGACAAAGGAAATCTGGTAACATGGGCTGCAGGCTCAGAATTCTAAACTTAGATAACACTTATACCTATAAAATTCGTAAAGGTAAATTAAAATTCTAAGACTACATATGGATATAGCAACTGGGATGAGTTTTACTCGTACATTGCTAATGACACTACGACTGACTAGTAGTTCAAGATAGTAAATAAAATTAGATTTAAGTGAAAAAAATTATAAAGACAACCATATTGGCCAAGACTTCCTCATGTAAGTAAAAAATGCATTGTTCTCTCATTTTAAGGACTCTAGAGCTGCTCACAGTTTTTAAGACTGTGCTGTTAACCATCCAAGGCCTGTATCCTACATCTCTAGATCCAAGAGAAAGTGAGAATTATATCTTCCCCTATACAAACTAGACACTGATTAGACAGATTCAGATCACATGTACTACCCCCAGCCATCCCAAGCCAGTTATTCCATGTTTCTAAGATAAATGCCCAAGAGTCAGTTGCTGGGTTGTATATTAGTTGCATATTCAGTTAACACTGTCAAACTTTTCCAGCATGAACGTACCGTGTTATTTTTCCACCAGCCATGTATGAATGATCCAGTTTCTCGGTATCACCAGCATTTGGGTTCTCACCATGTTTTATTTGAGCCATTCTGACAAGTATGTAGTAATGCCCTATAGGGGTTTTATTTGCTGTTCCCTTATGGTGAATGATGTTGAGCATCTTTTCATATGCTTTTTTGCCATCTATAATACATATCCTCTTCAGTGAAATATCTCTTTATGTGTTTTGTACATTTTCACTTGGAGTTTTTTGTTCCCCTTTATTCATGATAGGAGCATGTATGTCTTTCTGCGTGCACACGCGCGCGTGCGTGTGTGTGTGTGTGTGTGTGAGAGAGAGAGAGAGAGAGAATGAATCTCTCTCATAGGGTCATGTCATAGAACAATCCCTTTCCCTTCAATTCTCCATCCTGTCAGGACGCTGAGCACACATATGCATCCAGCATTTTGCTGCTTGGTCAGGATTTGATCCCTAGTTGGTCATTCAGGATCCTGATTTTTCTGCACAGCCCTTAACTGTTGTGCTATAGGGCTGGCTCAAGATTCTCTATCTCTTTTTTTTTCATTATTGATGTTTGAGAGTTCTTTATATAATCTAGACATCAGTACACTGATATGTGGTTTGCAAATAATTTTTCTCAGTCTTAGCTAGTCATTTCATCCTCTTAGCAGAGCACAAGTTTTAATTTTGATGAGTTTCAATTAATCAATGTTTCTTTAATGGATTGTGTTTATAGTGACAAGTCTAACAACTCTATCTAGTCCTAGCTCCTGAAAAATTTCTATTTTATTTTTTTCCTAACAGCTTTATAGTTTTATGCCACCTCCTGGCCTGATGATTAAGATATGTGGATACCACACGGCCAGCCATACAGTTGGAGTCCCAGATCAGGTGGCTTCAGGAACACGCCAGACACATGTTCATGTATGCCCAAAATCTTGAAAAACGGGAGAAATGAAGGAGAAAAGATTGCACCATGACTATGTACCTTTGGAGGTGCTTTCTTGCTTTCTCTCTCCCTTCTCCCCCCAGCAAGCACACACACCCTCTGGCAAATGAAAAAAATATAGTTATGTTTTACATTTACGTATGTAAATCTGATTCATTTTTAGTTAACCTTAATATAGGTATTTAAACTTAGATCAAGGTTTATTTTTTTAACCTATGAATGTCCATTTGCTCCATTTCCACTTGTTTAAAAAGCTATTTGTCCTACATTGTATTGGCTTTGCACATTCATCAAAACTCAGTTGGATGTATTTGTGTGGGTCTATTTCTGGGTTCTCTTTTCTCTTTTTTCTTTTTTTGGAGAGGTTTTTGCTATAGGGCAGGTGCGCTCGCCAGGCAGACAGAGACAGAGAGACAGAAAGTGAGAAATCACCCCC
>NW_006203075.1:284814-292615 GCF_000334495.1 Tupaia belangeri chinensis | reverse complement strand
GCTAACTGCTGGTCCCATCTGGATTCTCCTTTCTGTTCCATAAATCTATGAGTCTAGATCTCAATGCTCCTATCAAGTCTTGATTGTTTAGATATTTTAGCATTTTCTTAGCATTCTGTAAAAATTTGAGAAAGATCTTATATATATACGTTCAAAATAATGCTTTTGATAGGAACCATATTACACCTGAATATAAATTCGAAGTGAATTTACTATGTCATTTCTTCTAATCCATGAACTGGAATCCATGAATCACAACAATATGACTCTCTACTTAATAAGATCTTGGGTTTCTTTCATCAGTGTTTTTTTTTGTTTGTTTTGGAGAGGTTTTTGCTATAGGGCACGTACACTCGCCAGAAAGACAGAGAGACAGAGAGACAGAAAGTGAGAAATCACTCCCCAGGGAGGATGGTCATGCCGCAATCCCTTCTCCTCCATTCTCCTCTCAGGATCTTGGGCATGCATGCACATGCGCCCAGCATGAGTTTAAGCCACTGGGTCTGGGACTCGAATCACAGTTGACAACATGGCAGTCTAGCAACACAGCTAACTGCTGGTCCCCATCAGTGTTTCATTAGGTTTCCACCTAAGTATTTCTTAAAATATTTTTGAGTAAATGCAAATATAATCTTATTTTAAAATTCATTGTCCACATATTCATCTTTGCGATATAGAACTACAATTTTTAAAGAGATTTTTGCTATAGGGCTTATGCATTCAATGGAGAGAGAGAGACAGAAAGTGAGAAATCACCCCCCAGAGGGGATGGCCACACCACAACCTCTTCTCCATTCTCCAATCAGGATTTTGGGCATGCACACACCTACACCCAGTATGAATTTCAAGCCACTGGGTCCAGGACTTGAACCATGAAGTTGTCCATGTGGGATCCAGTGCCTGAACCTCCACACCACCTTCGGGCACACAATTAATTTTTAAATAGTTATTTTCTATCCTGCAACCTTACTAAACTCATTTGTTGCCACTTGATGCTTTTTGTAGCTTCTTTGGGATTTCTTCCTTTTTTGGTTCGTATGCCTTCTGTAGTCTTTTCTTGCCTATTCATTGCACTGGCTAGAATTTCCAGCACTATGTTGGATAAAGACATAAAAAGTAGATATTCTTGCTTTATAATAATTACAGGGGAAAGGCATTCACTCTTTGACCATTAAATGTAATGTTAGCTATAGATTTTTGTTGATGCACATTATCAAGTTGAGAATGTTTCTTTCTATTCCTATTTTTATGAGAGTTTTTATTATGAATGGTTGTTGAATTTTGTCAAATACTTTTTCTACATTTATTGATATGTACTCCTCTTTGTCCTCTTAATATGCTAGATTTCAATTATTGATTTTTGAGTTGCAAACAAACCATGAATTTGAAATAAACCCTATTTGATCATGGTATGTAGTTTTTTCTATATGGCTGAATTCTATTTGTTAATATTAAGGGTTTGTATGTCTATATGAAGGATATTGATCTCTTTCCTTTTTTGTACTATTTTAGTGCCAAGGAATAATGGCTTAAAAATATGAATGGAAGGTGGGGACCAGCAGTTAGCGTAATGACTATGTCACTGGACTCCCATGTAGTCGACCACGGTTCCAGTCCCGGACCCGATGGCTTAAACTCATGCCAAGCGCATGTGCATGTGTGCCCAAGAGCCCGAGAGGAGAATGGAAGAGAAGGGATTGTGACATGGCCATCTCCTCTAGGGGGTGATTTCTCGCTCTCTGTCCCTCTCTGTCTTTCTGGGGAGCGCATGCGCCCTGTAGCAAAAACCTCTAAAAAAAAAAATGAATGGGGGTGGCCGGTAGGTGGTGTAGTGGTTAAGGTGCTGGACTCTCACATGGATGACCAAGGTTCAAGTCCCAGATCCAGTGGCTTGAAACTCATTTTGGGTGCATGTGTGTTCATGCCCAAAATTCCAGGAAGAGAATAGAGGAGATGTGATTGCAGCATGGCAACCCCCGCTGGAAGGTGATTTCTTGCCCTCTGTTTCTCCAGCAAGTGCATGAGCACTATAGCAAAAAACTCTTAAAAATATATATATATTTATATGAATTGAGAAGAGTTCTCTCAGACTGGAAAAAACTATTAGCATAATATACTCAAATCCAATACTATATAAATAATTATTTTTATATAATAATAAACCAATAAAAGTATGAGCAAAACATGTAAACAGATAATTAATCAAGAAAATGGGTAGGGACAGCAAATATACACATGAAAATATCCTCAATGTCACTGGTCACTATGAAAATACAACTTAAAAATGTGGCACATATACATAATGAATAGTACCTAGCCATAAAGAACAATGAGATCCTGTCATTGGATACAAAGTGGATGAATCTGAAAAATGTAATGCTAAATGAAATAAGTCTATGAAAGATAAAAATGGTGTGTCACAATTTAACATACTGAATGTCTGTACTCTATGGCAGAAATTGAAAGATTCAAAGGCATAGAAGTAGAGAGGGCAGTTGAAAATACCAGAAATGATATCGAGGTTGGGGAGAGAGGAGCTCAGGTTAAAACATTTAATAGACAGAAGAATGCCTGTAAACAATGCAAATAGGTAATATAAAGGCATATTACAACAAAGTAAAAAAAAAAAAAAACTAAAAATAGGTGATATCAATCATATAATGTGTATATCTCTTTCTATAAAAAAGAGTAGAACAAAAATCAAAGATGCATGAAGGCACAATATTCTTTATGGAAGGTGATGAATATGGTAATATTCTTGATTTGATTATCACACACTGCATGCATGCTTTGAAAAACTATACTGTATCCACAAAGATGTACAACAATTCAATGTAAATAAGAAACAAAGATTTATTTATTTATTTAGCCATACAGTGCATCTGATCACCAGGAGATAGAGAGAGAAAGAAAGTGAAAAATCACCTTTCCCGCTAGGAGGGATGGCCATACTGCATGCAATCCCTTCTCCTCTTGGGATTTTGGGGATCCATTCACACACACCTGATACGATTTTCAAGCTGCTGGGTCTGAGGCTTAAACAGTGGTCAGCCATGTAGGAGTCCAACACCTTAACCACCACACCACATACTGGCCCCCTAATATAAATTTTTTAAAAAGAATGAATAGTGACCACCATGTGGCAGGGTGGTTAAGGTGCTGGACTCCCACATAGCTGACTGTGGTTCAAGTCCCAGACCCGGCAACTTAAACTGCTGGGTGCATGTGTGTGTGCTCAAAATACCAAGAGGAGAATGGAAAAGGACTGCAGTGTGACCATCCCTCTTGGGGGATGATTTCTCTCTTTCTCTCTCTGTCTCTCCAGTGAGCACACATGCACATACTATAGCAAAAATCTCTCCAAAAAAAAAAAAAAAGAGTAAATAACAACAACAAAAAAAAAAAAATAAAATGCTACTACAGACCTAGAGAATGGTAAAATTAAAAAGACTGACATTATTAAAAACTAGTGAGAATATGGAGCAATTGGAATGCTCACAAAAAATCCATAAAAACAGAAAGTAGATAAATGGTTACCAGGGATTGGGGAGGGCAGGTGAGAGGAATAGTGAGTGACTGTTAACAGGTATAGACTTCTTTTTTGGGGTGATGGAAACACTTGATAACATGCCAAACAAAAACTTACACACAAATGTGCTATATGATATATGTATAGACACACACATCACCTGTATCTGTAGCATATATACAAATATATAAGCAGCCATGTACTTCATAACATTATGGTAAATGACAGACAGCATATATGACAGTAGGCCTGTAAGATTGTAAGGGATCTTAAAATTTTCTATCACTGGGGCCAGTAGGTGGAGTGGTGGTTAAAGGCAGTGGACTCCCATATGGTCGACCATGGTTCAAGTCCCAGCCCTGGTGACTTGCTTTCTCACTCTCCCTCTCTCTGGTCAAATTAGAAACAAATAAAAATTATGATAATGAATTAAATGAAAAGAAAAACAATTTTCTATCACTTAGTGTTTCTACAGCTGTCATAATGTCAGCACAATGCATTACTCATATATTTGTGGTGGTGTTGGTGTAAAGCCTGCTGTGCTGCCAGTCATTATCAAAGTAAAAATTATAAAAGTAATTAGTAAACACACTAACCAGTAAACATTATCAAGTATTATGTACCATAAACCAGTAAACATTATCAAGTATTATGTACCATAAACCAGTAAACATTATCAAGTATTATGTACCATAAACCAGTAAACATTATCAAGAATTATAGAATTATGTATGGTACATAATATTTGATAATGTTTATTGGTTTATGTGTTTACTGTTTATTATTTTAGAATATACTCCTTCAGCAACATAATCATTATGCCATCTGCTGGTCTCTTAACTTGCATACTTTAAAGTATGTGCTGGATGAGCATTTTTTTTACCCTTAGTAATTTTTACATAAGAATGTCTCTTTATATCACTTCCTACACATTTTTATTGCCAGGGGGCATATGCATTCACCAGAGAGAGAGATAGACAAAGTTTCCTGGTGAGGTGTTGTCATGATGTAATCTTTTTTACTCTGTTTCTCCATCCTGTCAGGATTTCAGGCACACACTCACACACATCTGGCATGTTTTTCAAACCATTGGGGCTGGTATTTCAACTATAGTCGGTCATATGGGATCCAGCCACCTTAGCCACCATGCCACTTGCTGGCCCCCTCAATTTCTGTATCTATTGAACTTATAGACTGCATTCTATTCCATTAACCTTTATATCTGTACACAATATTATTTTAAAGTCTTGATAATATTCAAACTCTTATATAAGAAACGAGTATGCATCTATCTTCTATTCACATCTTACTGTAAGAAAAATAAGTAATTTCTCAACTTAGTTTTTTTTTTGTTTTTTGTTTTTTGCTACAGGGCACGTGCGTGCGCCAGAAAGACAGAGAGAGACAGAAAGCAAGAAATCACCCCCCGGGGGGATGGCCACGCTGCAATCCCTTCTCCTCCATTCTCCTCTCGGGATCTTGGGCACACACGCACATGCGCCTGGCATGAGTGTAAGCTACCGGGTTGAACCGCGGTTGACTACATAGGAGTCCAGCGACATAGCCATTACACTAACTGCTGGTCCCATCAGCTTAGTATTTTAATAAACCCAAAGTAAAGCATCAGTTTTCAAAATACAATACTTAGTACCTATTACTATATAATAGTGTAAGTACTATATACAGTGTAATAGTATTTTAATACACCCAAAGTAAAGCATCAGTTTTCAAAATACAATACTTAGTACCTATTACTATATATAACAGTGTAAGTACTGTTACATTTATATTAGATCAAAAATAAAAATGCTAACAATTCTAGCAAAAAAAAAGTAAAAACATAGGATACTAAAACAATTTTAATATGTTAGCATCAGTGAATGAACTCACACTACTATATTTAGTTAACCTTACTCAGGACCTCTCACATAACACAATCTTTTTGTAGTTTTATCGTCTCCTTTAAGGAATCATTGGTAATTACATTGAGTGCAGCAGTGAATTTCTGATTGCACTGCCTCTCTAGTTCATTAGATTGAGCTAGGATGAGCTCGCACATTTTGAATTAGGCTGCAGTAGGGTGTAAGCAGTAAATGAACCTTGGCACCATTTCCAGACTGGCATGTGAGAACTAAAAAGGCACCCTTTGTCCACAGTCATTCCTTTAAATACTGAAGAATTAATAATGCTTCTGTTTTTCAGAAAATGAATAAATTAAAACTCGAATACCAAAGAACAAATCTCCTTTTTAAATAACAGGGTCAGTAAACATGAATCATCATTTGTCTAAAGATCTAGCTGTTTGTAAAAGTAGACTTTTTCTTCTGTGATTTCCCAGCATGGGTGCAAATGGAGCACAGCAACAGACTCAAGTCTTTATCCCTCTGGTGTCATAATGTTTGGGTGACATCTTCATACAAAACATATAGCTAGATTATGTATCAAAATCCAATGTGACAACCTTTGTATTTCAAAAGATCAGTTTAATCCACTTTCATTTATCATGATCACTCACATATTTGGAGTTGTTCCTAATATATGATATTATTTTTCTTCTGTGACTTTGTTCCTACTTTGCTTACTTTTTGACTTATGTTAGCTTTATTGTTTAGCTTTTTTCCTCTTTACCAAGTTAGAAGTTACTAATGACAGTTGACTGTAAATCACGATTTGTCACTGTCTCCATCCTTCATATAAAAACTCTGCTTAGCACAAGCCCCTGCCACCTGCCCTCTTCCACGTTACTCTCATTTACTAGCTTCACCTCATTACTAGTCCCAGAATAGTGAATGTTCATTTTCTTAATCGTTCATTTGATTTATCTGCATTGTTTCACTCATATTATTCCTACATCCTCTGTCTTCTTCTGGTTTAAATCTTCTGAAGTGTATATGTCTTCTAAAGATACATCCTTCTATAAATCTCTCTTGAGGGATCTAAAAGCAATAAATAATAAATTTAGTTTTTGTTTTGATGAGACTTTTTCCCTTGGTTTTAAAAAAACTTTATTCATTTATTTCTTCTATCAAAGAGATACAGAGAGAAAGGCATTCCCAACAGGGTCTTTATGCCACGATCCACTCCTAGTCAGCCCAGATCATGGGTATGTGCACACGTGTCTGTTGTGCATAAGGAGGTCCCAGGACATGAACCCAGGACCCTTCCATGGAGGTTCATTCATATTACCACAGTGCCAGGACCCTCTTCCTTACTTTTGAAGATAAATCATCTGGATATAGATTTATAAAATGGAAATTATTTTTCCTCAACATTCTAAAATAATTATTCTATCACCTTAAGACTATCAACATAAGAAGTCTATAGCCAGTTAAATATTTTTCTATTATAAACACACTATCTTTTCTCTTTGACGTTTTCAAATTTTTCTTTTTGTCTATTATTTTGTACTTCAATGACAATGTGTCTATTTCTGCATTTCATTTGATTTATCTAGCAAAGGACTTAGTGCTGTGTTAAAGGTTCATCTCTTTATTTAATTATGGAAAATTTCCAGCCATTTTTCTCTTCAAATATTGTGGCTCCTCTCTTCTTTTCTTCTAGAATTCTATTATTGTTTTTGCCACAGGGCAGGCACCACCACGCCCGGCATAGAATTCTATTATTATTTTTTAGAGGTGATCACCAGAGAGAAACAGAAAGAGACAGATAGAGGAAAAGTGAGAAAGTGCTCACCGTGGGAAATAATCACACTACAATCCTTTCTCCTCCATCTCTCCCTCCTTTTGGGATTTTGGGCATACACACACTGTGCCTGGCTTAGCCCCTTGGTATCTGACCATGAGCAAGTTGTGCAATGTCTCTGAGCCTCAGTTTCCTCATTTGTAGGTCAGAATTGTTTTTCCCCTTTCTTATAAAAATAGCTCTCTACAGAACAGGTTACAGGACAGGGCAGTCTACCCCCAGGCAGGGCACGTGGGGATGGAGTGGGTTGGGGGTGAGGGCTAGCTCTGGCCATCAGCCCCTGCTGGACACTTCTTTTAAGACACTTTTTTTTTTTTTTTTTAAGGAAAATCACATTCGTTAAATGTTGGCCACTAATCGATGCTCTCCACACCCCCAGCCCCAGGACAAGGCAGGAAAAAATCACCCACAGGAAGCCAGGCAGCGCCCATGTCATACTCCAAAGTTTTTCAAGCTACCAGGTCAAGATTTGAATGACACATCAACCATATTGTTACTTAATTGAGAGAGAGAGAGAGAGAGAGAGAGAGAGAGAGAGAGAGAGAGGGGAGAAAGAGAATTTTTGAATAA
>NW_006203075.1:254753-284796 GCF_000334495.1 Tupaia belangeri chinensis | reverse complement strand
AGCAGATTCACATTCAAAGGCTGAGCCCTGAATTTCCACGGGTCCTTCCTTTTATTCATTTTGGTCTCTTTTCCCCCCTTTATATGGTTATACACACTTTTACATACTTTTGATTGGGTAGCTCATACGAGGTAACTTATATGATAAGGTTACTACAGAATTATGCAGGGATGCACTGGGTGACTGGGCTGTTAAGATACACAGGCATACAGGAGTCAGCAGGTGGCATGGTAGTTAAAGGCGCTGGACTCTCACATGGCAGACTGTGGCTTGAGTCCTGAACCTGGAGGCTTGCTCTCTCTCTGTCTCACTCTGGTCAAAAGTGAAAAATAATTATAACAAATGAATCTTAAAAATGAAAAAGGGGACCAGCAGATGATGTAATGGTTATATTGCTGAACTCCCGTGTCGTCGACCACGGTTGAAGTCCCAGGCCTGGCAGCTTAAAACTCATGCTGGGTGTGTGTGCATGTGTGCCCCAAATCCCGAGAGATGAAGAGAAGGGATTGCAACATGGCCATCGTCCCAGAGGGTGGTTTCTTGCTTTCTGTCTGTCTCTGTCTCTCTGGTGAGCACACGTGCCCTATAGCAGAAATCTCTAAGAAAAAAAAAAAAAAAGATACACAGGCATACATAAAGTTACAGCGTGCTAAGTTACTATGGAGACGGGACTACAAGGTTACTAGAGGTTGCACATCCGTAGTTAGATTCCAAATATGCCTTGTTATCTTCCTTTGTTCTGGAAAGCCCCGACCACCACAACATGAAATCCAGTTCATGCAACAATCAGGCCACAAGCTGGGCCCAACTTTTCTGAGATTTGTCTGATCTGTCCATTGTACCCTTCCTATTGCATAATCTCTTTTGTGTGTTCTATATTTTTACACTACATTCTGTGTAATATCCAGAGAGCCATCTTCCAGGTCACTAATTCCCCTTTTTACTATTTAATCGTTTACTAAGTTTTAAATTCCAATGAATATATTCTTTTCTTTAAATTTATTTGTTGTTGGGGCCAGTAGACGGCATGGTGGTTAAGGTGCTGGATTCTCACATGACTAATCGCAGTTTGAGTTCCGGACCCAGTGGCTTGAGAATCACACCAGGGACATGGTGTGTGTGTCCAAAATCCCAAGAGGAAAATGGAGAAGAGGTTGCAGAGTAACCACCGTGATGTCGTTCAATTTTTCACTTTGCCTCTCTCTGGTGAGCACACACACCGTAATGGAAAAAAGTCTGTTGTTTCTCAATTCTGCCTCTTCTTTTGTTCTCAGTAACCTACTCATCATCATGATTTCTACTATTTCTTTCACTTTTTGGGATTGTTTTAAACAAGTTCTATTTCTTCTTCTTTTTTATGATAAGTTACTTAATTAGGTTCTTGGCAAGACATTTAGAACACCAATTTGTGAGGATAAACTCCATTTGTAAGGGCAAACACAGATTGCAGGAAGCCCTGGAGCTGAGGAGCAGCTTTGATTTTTTGGTAAAATTTACAAGTCCATAGCTTTCTGATCAAACTTGTGCTACACTTTAATCGTTATTTCTCCTTCTCTGTGTCAAAGATCTCACTTTCCTCATGTCTAGGCTTCTGTAGCTTCTTTTTCTTGAAGGCAGCATTGGTGAGGTGTTTTGGGATTTTCACTTTGCTAATATCAATGTTCATGGACATGGTGATGACAAATCTCTGGTGTGTTTTAAACAGTGGAACTTGATTGAGGATCAGAGATCCAGTCACAAATAGCAAATCAGCTGCTTAGCTGCTTTAAGAAAACCACTCTCTTGCCTCTGGCATCCAGTGAGGATGATGAAAATGGTCCTGGGAGTGATATTGGCTCATAGGTTTCTCACATGCTTATTGAAGGGCTTTTTGTCATAGCTCAACAACTTTCAAGGCATATCTTCATTACGATAATACCTAGGCATTTTGTGAAGTTTAACCACCTGGGTACCAACATTCTTGTTACAACCCACTGGTTTGTGACAGTGGAAGAACCTTCTCATTCTTTTTCTTTCAATCCTGAATTTAGTGGCCGAGTATTTCCTCTTATACGTGGCCTTCCTAAAATACATAGCAAATCAGGAGTATCTGCTGATGCCACAGACTAGGACCAGGTTTTGGCTGCAATGGAGCCTACCTTTCTTAGAGGTATCCAACTGAGAAAAAGAAACCATAAAATTGCTCCATGGAGACTTTTCCATACTTTAGGATGCATTAATCTACATCTATCACCCTTTATAATCTTGCCACTGGCATCAGCCTTCTTGGTCTATTTCTTCTTCTTAGTATCCTGCTTCACAGGTTTTTCACCTGCCATCTTATATAGTGCAAAAGAGAACTCAACACTTTCATTTTGTAGCCTTTTGGAGGGTGTTCTCTTACCTAAAGTTCTTAGCCTGTTAATTCTCCAGTTTGTTATATCTAGTTACTCTTTCTTATTCTAGATCATTTCTTGTGTTGTTAGTAAATCATTAGCTTAACTTTAATGGATTATGTGTGTGTGTATAAATATATATATATATATGTGTGTGTGTGTGTGTGTGTGTATACATTATATATATAATATGTAATATAACTTAGATAGACAAAGATTAGTGCATCCTAAAGTAAGGAAAAGTCTCCATGGAGGAATTTTATGGTTTCTTTTTCTCATTGGCTACACCAAATTGTTTCACAAGTCATGACTAATTTTTTAAGTTAATGTATTTCTCCTATAAGCAAGAGAGAGAAATTTGGATAAACTCTCCTATTGAAGACAATTCTAAAAATGCTTTTATATTCTTAAAAACGTCAACATTTTAAAAATATATTGAGAAATACTGGAGCATGATCCAGAGTAGAGGATAGAGATTTGCATAACCCAGATCCCTAATCAAAGTACTTGAAGCTCCAGTTGCTGAGAATGTTGTCAGTAGACAATCTGTGATTATTAGTCTTGCTTTTTTAAGAGATATTTTTGTTATAGGGCATGTGCACTCGTCAGAGAGACAGAGAGACAGAAAGCGAGAAATCACCACCTGGGCAGGTGGCTATGCTGCAATCCTTTCTCCTCCATTCTTCTGTCAGGATGTATGGCAAGCATGTACCCGTGACTAGCATGAATTTTAAGCTGCTGGATCTGAGACTCAAACTGTGGTCAATTACATGGGAATCTAGTGAAGTAGCCATTATGCCATCTGCTGCTCCTGATTATTATTCTTTTCAAAGATTGTCTCTGTTGCAGGAAGCCAGCCACCTGGCCAAGATTGTGCCATTCCTAGTGGAGCCTACATTCAACAATTGATTGAGACAATCATATAAAAGCTTAGTACTTAAGTTCCTACTTGAGATAACACCAATGAGCCTTTCCATCTACCTGTCATGGGCCTACATTACAACTTGACTTTTCCATCTGCCCAATCCCAATTCTGTCTTCTCTGTATCATTGATGTCAATCTCAACAAGTACTCCCAAAAATCATTAAACTCCATTTAGCTTGACAGAATTATCAAAAGCATTGCTGTTGCAAATGAAATTTTCTGTGAAATAAAGCTTTTAATAGTGTTGAAGAACTAGTGTGAAAAAGTTACTGTCCAGTACTTAGCTAAAGATCATCCATGACCTAAGTAATCCAAAATCCTGAGATTGTACTAGACTACTTTGAAATGGTGGGTGCTTTCAGATACTTTTGTAGCAGTAACACAATCCACTATGAAGAACCTTTACATTTCAGTAAGGAAAAAACAATATCCCAGCAGAAAAATCACCAAAGACTTGAGTAGGTACTTAACTCAGTAGCCTTTAAGAAGACACAAACTGGGACCAGCAGATAGCGTAATGGTTATGTCGCTGGACTCCCAAGTAGTCAGCCGTGTTTAGAGTCTGGAACCTGGTGGCTTGAAACATGCCAGGCAGGCGTGCAAGCCCAAGATCCTGAGAGAAGAGTGGAGAAGGGATTGCAGCATGGCCATCCCTCCCGAGGGTGATTTCCTGCTTTCTCTCTCTCTCTCTTCAGTGAGTGCAAATGCCCTATAGCAAAAATCTTTCTCAAACAAACAAAGAAACAAAAAAATAAAAAGGAAGAAACAAACTAAAATTATAATGAAATACTATTGGTCATCCATCAGAGCAGCTAAAATTTAAGACTTACGATATCAAGAGTTAGCAAAGATATAATGTAACAGAAACTGTCATATACTTCTAAGGGGAGTATAATCAATGAAACCGCATAATTTGGTACTATTTATTACATTTTTTTCTTTATTCATGATAGAGTATGTGTGTGTGAAAAAGAGAGAGATAGAAGTACTTACCACAGAGGGTCCGGCCATGCTGCAATCCCCTTCCCCCAGCCCTCCAGATCATCAGATCTTGCACACTTAAGCACATGCACAGCTCAGGCCAGCTGGGCCAGGGATTCAAAACAGGGTTGCCATTTGGCTTTCAGTACTGCAGTTCAACATGCTACCAACTGCACCACAGAAGCTGAACCACCACTAAATTTTAAGATATGCATGCCTGCTAATCTAACAATTTCATTGCTATGTATGTTCATAACTGAGTGAGCCAAGAGATACATACAAGGATGTTCATAGTGCCCTATGAACAAATATTCATAGTATTATTATTTATAGGAGGAAAAATACCTGGAAAACTCCAAATAAATATCACTAGAAATGTATAAATTATGTCTCTTAACTAGAGAATATGAAGCAAAATTATTTTATAATGAAATAAAATGTCAAAGGGAAGATATATGTAGCAGCATGAATAAGCAAACATAATATTGAATAACAGAAGTCAAACACAAGATAGTATATTTTATAGGTTTTTTAAAAATTAAATTAATTATAGTGTTTAGCAATACACATTTCATGTAGTCAACTAAAGAAAAACAAGGGTAGAATTGCCATTAAACTCAGTATGGTAAACCCTAAAGATTTCACAAAAATGTTGTTAAAAATAATTTTAAAATTCAGCAAAGTTGCAAGATACAAAATTAACATACAAAACCATTTGTGTTGGGGCCAGCAGGTAATGTGGTAGTTAAGGTACTGGACTCCGACATGGCTGACTATGGGAGTCCCAGACCTAACAACTTGAAAATCACACCAAATACATGTGTGTGCATGCCCAAAATTCCAGAAGAGAACGGATTGTAGCGTGGCCATGCCCTCTGTTGGTTAATTTCTCACTTTCCCTCTCACTGTCTCTGTTTGTCTCTCTCTGGCAAGTGCATGCACCCTACAGTAAGAGCCTTTAAAAAAATAAAATGGACAAACAAAAAAACCATTGTGTTTCTCTTTACAAACAATGAGCATCCAAAAAAACAAATTAAGAGAGCAATTCTATTTATATCACAAAGGATAGAATACTTAGAAATAAACTTAACCAAGTATTGAAAGACTTGTGCACTGAAAACACTATAAAACTGCTGGAAGAAATTAAAGAAGATGTAAATAAATGGAAACACAACTTGTGTTTATGGATCAGAAGAATTAATACTATCAAGATGGCAATACTCCCTGCCAAAACTGACAAAATCAATGTGATCCCAATCTAAATCCAAATGGTGATTTTGTTGAAATAGAAAAGTCCATCTTAAAATTCATATAGAATCTAAAGAGAACCTGAACTGCCAAAATCATCTTGAAAAGAAGAACAAAGTTGGAGGTCTCAAACTTCTTGATTTCAAACTTATTTTAAAACAATAATAAATGCAGAATGGAACTGGCAAAAAAGAGACAATATTTTAGAACAGAGAGCTCAGAAATTAACCCTCACATATATATTCAAACAATTTTTGACAAGCATGCCAAGACCATCAATGGGGACAGTATTTTCAACAAGTGACATTTTAAAAATTGGGTATTGACATGTAAAAGAATAATGTTGAGTGCTTACCTTACACTGTATACAAAAATTAATTCAAAATGTATCAAAGACCTAAACATGAGAGTTAAAACTGAGTTCCGGACCTGGTGCCTTAAACTCACGCAGGGCGCGTGTGTGTGCGTGCCCAAGATCCCAAGAGAAAGGAGGAGAAGGGATTGTGGTGTGGCCATCCCCCCTGGGGGGGGGGATTACTCACTCTCTGTCTCTCTCTCTCTGTCTGTCTGGTGAGTGCACGTGCCCTATAGCAAAAACCTCTCCAAAAAAAAAAGTAGTAAAAAGGAATAAGGAAGATCAGAGCACAAATAAATGAAATGGAGATCATAAACACAATACAAATTCTTTTTAAAAAAAACATTGACAAACTATTAGCTGGACTAAGTAAAGAAGACCCAAATATTAATAAAATCAGACACTAACAAGGAAATATTACAGCAGATATCAAGGAAATACAGAAGATTATCCAAGACTATTATGAACATGCTGGCAAACCTAGAGATGAGTAAATTACTGGACACATACAACTTATCAAGATCGAACTAAGAAAATAAAGAAAGCCTGAACAGACAAAAACCAACTAAGTAATGAAATTGCATCTGTAATAAAAATCTCCCAGTAAGGACAAGCCCAGGAATATGTGGCTTTTCTACTGCATTTTACAAAGCTGTTAATGAAGAACTAATACCAATTCGTCTCAAACTATTACAAAAGATCCTAGTGGGGGGTAATCCTTCGAACTCAGTTTATGAAGGCATCATTACCCTCATACCAAGAAAAGAGAATACAACCACAAAAAAGAAAATTACGGACCAATATTCCTGATGAACATAGATGTAAAAATCCTAAAAACAAAACAAAACAGAAAAAAACAAACGAAACAAAAAACAAAACTCTAGTGAACCAAATTCAACAGCACAGCAAAAGAACTGTATACTGTTATGGTCTGGATAATGGTTTGTCTCCCAAAGATTCATGTTTTGGATATTAGTGTAATGGCATTAGGAGGCGACGAAATCTGTAATAGGCAAGGTGTAATGGGCAGTGTTTGAATCGGGGGTTAATTCCCACTGGAGTACATTTGTTATAAAAGGAAGAGCTGTCCTGGTGTCTCTCTTTCACACATCTTCTGAACTTTCAACTTTTCTCTACCATGTTTGTTGTAGCACCAGAGTCTGGCTTGATGCCACCTCACCTTTCAACTTTCTGGGCACCAGCATTGTGAGCCAAATACACCTCTATTTTAAAATATCTTCATTAATTTATTTCTTCCATAATTGAGAAAGGCAAAGAGAAACAGAGAAGGCACCCTTCACAGAGTCTTGATGCCACTCCCAGCCTTGGGCAGATAATCGTCACAGGTATGTCCAGCATACTAAGTGAGATGTCCAGATGCTAAACCTGGAATTTTGCCACATGGATCAGCCTCACGCAGCATTGTGTTTTTTCTGCAGCACCACCATCTGTCCCCTAAACTTCTATTCTTTCTAAATCACCTAGTCTCAGGTATTTCTGTTTAGCAACACAATAACAGACTAAAGAACATGATGATCATTTAGGATTTATCCCAGGGACACAAGGAAGGTTTAATATATGCAAAGCAATAAAAACAATACAAAGAAAAAAAATCCTGATTGTATCCATGAGTGCAAAAAATCATTTGATAAATACAATATTTTTTATGACACAGATTCTTGACAATTAATATAATTAAGTAGAGAAGGCACATATCTCAACCTAATAAAGGCCATATATAGAAACTGAAATATTGGACAACATAAAGGCATGGAGAGTAATGTGGTACCAGAGACATTGGGAGGAGGGTGGGAAATGCTAGAGCATGAGAGGGAGGGAATCAGGGAGGAAAATGAAAGAAGTAAAACAGTTAAGAAACACAAAATAGAAAATTATCTGTTAAAGGTAACAGGTATGATAATATCTTTGGGTCAATATTCAGTGTATTCTGGATGAGAAATTTTGTATGTTGTAATGATATATAATGAATAAATACAGAGTAAACTTAAAAGGAGGAATAAATAAATAAAGGTCATATATGACCAACCCACAGCTAACATCATATTGAATGTGGTAAAGTTGAAAGCTTTTCTTCTAACAACTGGAACAAGACAGGGATGTCCACTTTCTCAGTTCCTATTCAACATAGTACTGAAAGTCTTAGCTAAGACAATTAAGCAAAAGGGAGAAATAAAGATTATCCAAATCAGAAACCATGAATTTAAGCAGTCCTTGGTTGAATAGGATATGATTATATAAAGAAAAAGACCTAATGAATACACCAATTTTTTTTTTAGAATTGATAAATTAATTCAGTAAAGTAGAACAACACAAAGTCAACATGAAAAATCAGTAGCAAGCTTCTACACCAATAGCAAACTATCTGGAAAAGGTAGCAATTCCATTTATAAGAGCTACAAAAAAATAATAAATAAAACCCCAAACCTAGAAATAAAATTGAATCAAGGAGGTGAAAGATCTCTACATGAAAATTATAGAACCCTCACAAAAAATTTGAAGAAAAAAAATCCCATGCACATGGGTTGAGAGTACCAAAATCAGTATCGTTAAAATGTTGACATACCCCAACACAATTTACAGATTCAATGCAATCGTTATCAAAATACTAATGCCATTATTCACAGACATAGAAAAACAACCATAAAATTCACACAGAATAAAAAATGACCCCAAATAGCCAAAGCAGTGTTGTGCAAAAAGAATAAAGCTGGAGGTATCATACTACTTGCCTTCCAAATATAACTGTATGGTATTCACACAAAACAAACACATAGACCAATGGAACATAGAACCCAGAAATAAATCCACATACACAGAGTCAACTGATTTTTCACAACAGGCCTAAGAATATTGATTACGAGAAGTATAATCTCTTTCATAAATGTTGCTGTGAAAATTGACTGTCCATATGTGGAAAAAAAATAGAATTCATCTCTCACCATATACAAAACTGAACTCAAAATGGATTAGAGATTTAAATTTAAAACTAGAAACCATGAAACTACTGAAAACAAAACAAAACAGGGGGTAATGCTTTTGGACACTGGCCTAGCTAAACTTTTTTTTTTATGAGATTTTTTAACTTAGGGCATGTGTTCTCTCCAGAGAGAGAGAGAGAGAGACAGACAGACTGACAGTAAGAGGGAAAGTAAGAAATCACTCTTCAGGAGGAATGGCCATACCACAACCCCTTCTCCTCAATCCTCCTCCTGAGATCTTAAGCATGCATGCACATGTGCCCAGTGTGATTTTTCAAGCCACCAGTTCAGGACTCAAACTGTGGTCGGTCATGTGGGAGTCCAGTGACGTAACCGTTACACTATCTTCTGGCCCCTAGGTAAACATTTTAAAAATAAGGCCTCAGAAGTACAGGCAACGAAAGAATAGACAAATGAGATTGCATTGTACTAAAAAGCTTCTGCACAGCGAAGGAAACAATCAACACCATAAAGACATAACCTGCAGAAACGGAGAAAATATTAGCACAATATACATCCAAAAAGGGATTAACAACCAGAATATACAAGGGACTCAGACAACTTACCAGCAAGAAAACAAATTGTCCCATTTAAAAAGTGGGCAGTCAACTTGAACAGTTAGTATCTCTCACTAACAGAGAAATAAGCTTTAAAATAATACTGTAGAAATTTGGGGTTTTTAAAAATTTTTGGTTTTTTTAGACAGAGATAATACCTAACTACCAATGTGTCAAGGACAGACTGAAGTCAGGAAAACCTGATAGCAGTAGAATCCTATAGGGAGCAATGATAATAGTCAAATATAACACACTCATGTAGTGGGACACCAACTACGGGAAATGGGCAGTCAGGATAGATTGTCATTAGGTGACTGGGTCATATGGCTTTTTTTTTTTAAATTAATTAATTTATTTACATTTAATCATGTCTTCACAGTGTACATTTTCCAACACAAATACTATGCATGTCAGTCAAGCCACATAAAAATAAGAGTTCAAAAACTAAGAAAATGGCCAACTTAATCATAGGACAAGTCTGGAAATGAATATTATATCCCAGAATTTAATAGGGAAGATCAAACCACCACAGAAGATAAAGTACGTGAAACTGAACTGGTGACATAGAATTTTATGACTTTTGACTAAAATGTTGCTGATTTTCTTCTAGGCTTTGTTTTCCGGTTTTAAAGATTTTTGTCCTATCCTGGGTCATGGCTTTTTTTTTTTTTTAATAATTATTTATTTTATTTTATTTATTCATTCATTTTATTTTTTAGTTTGACCAGAGAGAGACAGAGGGTGAGAGTGAGAGAGAGAGGAAGTGAGAAAGCAAGCCACCAGATTCAGGACTTGAACCCTGGTTGGCCATGTGGGAGTGTCCAGCGCCTTAACCACCACGTCGCCTGCTGGTTCCGGGTCATGGCTTTTAAGATCATTTGCAAATTAGCTTTATTTCTCAAGGAACTCAATCTCTCTCTCTCTCCCTCCTCCCTCATGCCCTTCCTCCCTCCCTCTTCCCTCTTATAGTACTTCTAGGATTGCTGTAATACATCAAATTTAAAAAGCGGTCATATCCAGTTCAAAAAACAGCCATCTTGGTAGGTTCACATCACTGTGATTCTAAAGATCTTTCACTTATCTGGAGTTACTGTATCCCTCAGTAACAATCTTATCAAACGTTGGAATTTGGCTCAGATTGTTTTCTTCCTCCAATTTTAGTTCAACTTCAGCCTTAGATTATTATATAGCAGTACCCAAACTTTAGGTTTAGACAGACAACAAGTGAAATCCAAGTATATTTTACCTGGAAAAGAGAAAACGTGGTAGAATACTGGCAGACAGATGAAGGGAACCAACATTTATTGAGTACATCTCTAAAGCTACATTATTGATTTTATATGTCATTTAATATTTATGAAAATTATGTGAGGTATGTATTATTTTTTCCTGTTATATAAATTAATAAGCACGGGCACAGAGAGATTTGATACTACTCTTAAAATGAGCTAAAAAAATCATACCAAATAAGGAAATAGAGTTCAGAACTCAGGTGGTCTGTCTGTCTTGAGACTGTTTTCTGTCCTGCTTAGAGTGGTCAGTTATGAGTTTATGAAACTCTATTGTAGCCAGAGAAAAGTCAGAGAAATCAGCCTTTGGTTTGAGATAAGAATTTATTACTGGCCCTTCTCAATTCTTCATGTGCCTTGTGTCCCAGTTGCTGTGGCAAAGACACTTCTCCAAACAGAAGAGGTCCACATTTTGTCAAAAGGAATCAGGATTTACCCTCAACGGTTTGGTTTTGGTTCTTACATTAATACTGCCAGGGGATAAACAGATTCAAATTTGGTATTTTGAGATTTGGGGTGGTAGAATAAAACATCAGAAATTCAGTGATGATTATGTTTAGATGTTCAGTTTATTCTCACTGCCAAATGACAACACAAGATAGTTGATGATCATTGAATTTGCATCAATCCAGATTTTGTGCTTACTTATTCATGAATGCTACACTAATTCTTTCCCAACTCATAAAAAGTTTATAAGAGTACTAGAGAGAACATACTGAAAAGTTTTTAAATATTTAGTAATTGTATGGCAAGTTTTCAAATTATACAGGAAAATTAAAGTCATCTTTCTAGTTCAATACAACAACCTGCATTAGAATTCTGAAGTAGTTTATTCCTTAAAAGAGATCAAAATTCCTGTCTATGTGTTTAGAATCTCCTTTTATATAAGGAAATGGAATTGTATGTTTCTAGATTTACATAAAAGCAAAACTTTTCTAGAATACTACTTCATCTATTTCTCTGCCCCAAGGCTGACCTATTTATCAATAGCTATTCTAACCTTGTGGTTTTTTTTTTTTTTTTTTTTTTTATTGTTAGAAATAGGTGATCATTTAGATGATTGTTAACTTAAAGGGCCAGGCTCTAAATTTCATTCTCTCACATACCCGAAATAGTAGTTCTCAATGTTGGTTAAAAGTAAAAAAACAGTTCTGGTGGTTAATCTTATGTGTCAGCCTGAATGTGCCAAGGATTGCTCAGATATTTGGTTAAAAATTAATTCTAGATATGTTTGTAAAGGTGTTTCTGAATGAGATGAACTTTTTTTAATTGCCTGAGAGTGTGAGTGCTCACCAGAGAAAGAGAGGAGAGTGAGAGGGAGAAAGCACCCCCACCCCCCACTAAGGCAAGGTCATGCCACAATCCCTTCTCCATTTTCCCATCCTGTTGGCATCTGAAGTATGCCTGCACATGCACCTGGTATGTTTTTCTGGTTGCTAGTGCTGGGATTGGAACTGTGGTAGGCCACATGGGATCTGGTTCCCTTAACTACTAGACTATGGGTCTCGACCAAGATTAACTTTGATTAATAGATCGAGTAAAGCTGATTGCCCTTACTAATGTGAGTGGACCTCATACAATCTCTTGAAGGCATGAATAGAATAAAAAGCTAAGTGAGAAAAAAATCTGTCTTCAAACTGAGACATCAGTCTTCTGCTACATTTAAATTCAGACCCAGAAAAATTACACATTAGTTTTCCTGCCTCTCATTCTTTCAGACGTGGACTAAAACTATATTATTGTTTCTCATGGATTTTCAGTTTGTGGAGTACAGATCTTGGACTTTTCACCTTCCATAATCTCATAAGCCAATTTCTTATAATAAATGTATTTATATAAAATCTCTTTGTATAAAATTTATCTTATTGGTTCTGCTTCACTGGAGAGCCCAGAATAATACAGAGGACATAAATAAACATACCATGTTCATGGACTGGAAGACACACTATTGTTCAGATGGCAATACTGGGCCAGCAGTGGTGTGGTAGTTAAGGTGTTGTACTCCCACATGGCTGACCACAGTTCAAGTCTCAGATCCAGAGGCTAGAAAATCACACTGGGCATGTGCTTGCATGCCCAAAATCCTGACAGGAGAATGGAAGAGAAGGGATTGCAGCATGGCCATCCTCCATGGAGGGTGATTTCTCATTTTGCCTCTCTCTGTCTCTCTCCAGTAAGCACATACCCCCTATGGCAAAACCCTAAAAAGAAAAGATGGCAATACTATCAAAAGTGATGTACAGATTCAGTGCAATCCCTATGGGAATTCCAATAGCTTTTTTTTTTTTTTTTTGCAGAAATATAAAATACAATTCTCAAATTTCCTTGGAATTTCAAGAGGCCACAAATAGCCAAAACAGAAGAAAGTTGGAGGACTCACACTTCCTGATTTCAAAACTTTCTATAAAGCTACAGTAATCACAACAGTGGGTAACTAACATAAGGATAGACATACAGATCAATAGATTAGAATTGAGAGTGAGGGACCAGCAGTTGGTGTAATGGCTATGTTGCTGGACTCCCATGCGGTTCAAGTCCTGGACTGGGTGGCTTAAATTCACACCGGGTGTGTGTGCATGTGTGCCCAAGATCCCAAGAGAAGAATGGAGGAGAAGGGATTGTGGTGTGGCCATCCCCCCTGGGGGGTGATTTCTTGCTTTCTGTCTTTCTGGCGAGCGCATGTGTCCTGTAGCAAAAACCTCTCAAAAAAATAAAAAAATAATTTTTAAAAAAATATTTTTTATTTTGGCTAAATACACATAACAAAGTTTACTATTGTAACTATTTTTAGATGTACAGTTCGGTAGTACTAAGTGCATTCATATTGTGCAAACATTACTACCACTCATCTCTAGAATGCTATTCATTGTGCAAAATTGAAACTTTATACCCATTAAATAACTCCACATCACTCCCTTCCCCTATGCCCTGGAAACAACCATTTGGTGGTTTATTTCCTTTTTTTAACATAATACCTTCAAAGCTCATCTGTGTTGTAGCTCATGTCAGAAGTTCCTTTTTTATAATTTCTTTTTTACTTTTGAAGACTTCTTTATTAAGATGTGAGCTACAAAAACTTTACATATTCAATGTTCACAACTTAATGAATTTGTAGATAAGCAGCATGAAACAATCACCAACCACTATCTGTATGATAAACATATCTATCACCTCTGAAAGTTTCTTCTTGTCTATATATTATTATTTATTATCATTATTTTGTGTATAAGAAACAACATAAAATCTGCCCTCTTAGAAAAATTTTAAGTATACAATTCAGTTTTGCTAATTATAGGCATCATGCTGTGCAAAAGATCTCTAGGACTTATTGATCTTGAATAACTAAAGCTTTGTATGCATTGATCAATGCCTCACTATTGCCTCTTTAATTTACACCACCATTCTGCTCTCAGTTTCTATGACTTTGCTTATTTTAGATTTTTCATATAAGTGGGATCATGTAGTATTTGTCCTTTGTGTCTGGTTTATTTCACTTAGCATAATGTCTTCCAGGTTCATCCATATTATTTCAAACAGCAGGACTTTTTTTTTTTTTCTTTTTGAAGGCTGACTGATATTCATTTATGTATATACTACATCTTTATCCATACCAATGAACAGTTTGGTTGTCTCTATGTTTTGACTATTGTGAATAATGCTGCAGTGAACACAGGAGTGCAGATTACTAACTCTTCAAAATCTTGATTTCAATTGCTTTGGGTATAGTCTCAGATATATGGTTGCTGAATCACATAGTAATTCCTTTTTAAAATTTTCTGAGGAATCTCTATATTGTTTTCCATAATAGATGTGAAAAATTTACTGTCCACGAATGATGTGTAAGGATTCTCCTTTCTCCACATCTTTGACAATGTGTGTGATTTTTTTTTCTTTCATTTATATAGTAGCCATCACAACAGGTATGAGGTGATATCTCATTGTGGTCACAATTCACATTTTCTTGACAACTGGTGTTACTGGCCATTTGTATGTATTCTTTAGAGAAATGTTTATTCAAATCCTTTGCTCATTTTAAAATCAGGTATTTTGTTGTTGTTATTTAGTTGTAGAAATTCTTCATATATTTTGAAACATTTATCAGTAGTTTTGAAAATATTTTATCAGTTGCATTTTTACTTTGATAGTTTCATTTACTATACAGAAATGCTTTAGTTTATATAATCCCACTTGCTTAATTTTTATTTTATTGACTGCTTTGGTGTCATATCCAAAAAAATCACTGCCCAGACCAATGTCAAGAAATATTTTCCCATGGGATCAGCAGATGGCTTAATGAGTACGTTGCTAGACTCCCATGTAGTGGACCATGGTTCAAGTTCTGGATCTGGCAGCTTAAAACTCATGCCAGATGTGTGTGCATGTGTGCCCAAAATCCCGAGAGGAGAATGGAGGAGAAGGAACTGTGTGGTATAGCCATCCCCTCTGGGGAGTGATTTTGTACTTTCTGTCCCTTTCTGTCTCTCCAGTGAGAGCACATGCCTGATAGCAAAAATCTGTTAAAAGAAAAATTAAACTATTTCCTCTATGTCTTTTCTTTTAGTTTTGTTTTGTTTTTAATATAGGTTTTTGCCTTTGCGCATGTGCGCTCACCAGAGAGAGAGAGAGAGACAGAGACAGTGATAGGGGAAGTGAGAAATCACTCCTTAGTGTGGATGGCCATGCCACAATCTCTTCTCCTTCATTCTCCTCCCAGGATCTTTATTATTATTATTATTTAAAACAGATTTTTGCTATAGGGTGTGTGCACTCGCCGGAAGAATAGAGAGAGAAGAGAGACAGAGAGAAATCCCCCCCCCAGGGGGAATGACCACATTCTCTCTCAGTATCCTCTTGGGATCTTGGGCACACACACACACACACACACGTGTGCCTGGCGTGAGTTTAAGCCACTGGGTCTGGGACTTGAACTGTGGTCAGTTACATCTCTGGACTGTAACCATTACACCATCTGCTGGACCCATCTCCTCCCAGGATCTTGGGCACACACACAATACACTTGCACAGTGTTGAGTTTCAAGCTACCAGGTCCAGTATTCTAACTGAGGTTGGCCATGTGGGAGTCCAGTGATATAACCACTATGCCATCTGCTGGCGCACCTCCCCCAATCATGTCTTTTCTGGAAGTTTGTTTCAGGTCTTACATTCTAGTCTTTAATACATTTTTGTTGATTTCTGTATATTGCCAGATCCAATTTCAAGATAAGGGTCCACATTTATTTTCTTGCATGTGGATATCTAGTTTCCTCTGCACGACTTATGAAAGAATTTACCTTTCCCTATTGTGTATTCTTGGCACCTTTGTTGAAACTTAGTTGATTCTTTACATATGGGTTTTGAGCTCTCTATTTTGTTTGATTGGCCTATTTGTCCATGTTGCATCAGTGCTATATTGTTTTGGTTACTGTAACTTTGTAATATATTCTGAAGTCAGGAAGTGTGATGCCTCCAGCTTTGTTCTTCTTTCGTGGTCAGTTACATCTCTGGACTGTAACCATTACACCATCTGCTGGACCCATCTCCTCCCAGGATCTTGGGCACACACACAATACACTTGCACAGTGTTGAGTTTCAAGCTACCAGGTCCAGTATTCTAACTGAGGTTGGCCATGTGGGAGTCCAGTGATATAACCACTATGCCATCTGCTGGCGCACCTCCCCCAATCATGTCTTTTCTGGAAGTTTGTTTCAGGTCTTACATTCTAGTCTTTAATACATTTTTGTTGATTTCTGTATATTGCCAGATCCAATTTCAAGATAAGGGTCCACATTTATTTTCTTGCATGTGGATATCTAGTTTCCTCTGCACGACTTATGAAAGAATTTACCTTTCCCTATTGTGTATTCTTGGCACCTTTGTTGAAACTTAGTTGATTCTTTACATATGGGTTTTGAGCTCTCTATTTTGTTTGATTGGCCTATTTGTCCATGTTGCATCAGTGCTATATTGTTTTGGTTACTGTAACTTTGTAATATATTCTGAAGTCAGGAAGTGTGATGCCTCCAGCTTTGTTCTTCTTTCTCAAAATTGCTTTGGCTATTTAGGAATTTTTGTGGTTCCAAGAATTTAAGAATTTTCTATTTCTGCAAAAAAATGCCATTTGAATTTTGTTTTAAGAGAGATCTTTGCTATAGAGTGGGCACGCTTGCCAGAGAGAGACAGACAGAAAGAAATATCATCCCAGGAGGCATAGCCATGCCTTCTCTTTCATTCTCCTCTTGGGAGTTCAGACATTCATGCATATGCGCCCAACATGAGTTTCAAGCCACCAAGTTCAGGACTCAAATCATGGTTAAACATGTGGGTGTCCAGCAATGTAACCATTATGCCATCTTCTGGTTCCTCCATTTGAATTTTGATAGTGATTTTATTAAACCTGTACATTGCTTTGTGTGGTATGGCCATTTTAACAATATTAATCCTTCCAATCAGTGGGCATCCAAGAAGAGGATGTCTTCCACTTATTTGTGTTTGCTTTAATTTCTTTTCCAGTATTTTATACTTTTCAGTATACAAGTCTTTTACTTCCTGCTATTGTAAATGTGCTTTAAATTTTTTTCTTGTTGGATAATTCATTGTTGGTATACACAAATGTGCCTGGTTTTTGTATGTGGATTTTGTTTTGTTGCTGTTATGTTTTTGGATTTTCTATATATAAAATCATGTAATTCACAAACAGAGATAATTTACCTTTTTCCTTTCCAATGTGGATGCCTTTTTTTCTTGCTTCATCATTTTGGCTAGGACTTGCAGGACTATGTTGAACAGAAGTGGCACGAATGGGCATCTTATCAATTTGTTTTTATTTTTCCTTATTTATTTAAAAATTTTAAAGAATGGGAACCAGCAGTTAGCGTAATGGCTATGTCGCTGGACTCCCACGTAGCCGACCGCGGTTTGTGTCCCGGACCCGGTGGCTGAAAACTCACGCCGGGCGCGTGTGCGTGCGTGCCCAAGATCCTGAGAGGAGAATGGAGAAGGGATTGCAGCGTGACCATCCCCCCTGGGGGGTGATTTCTCACTTTCTGTCTCTATGTCTCTCTCTGTCTGTCTGGCGAGCGCACACGCCCTACAGTGAAAATCTCTCCAAAAAAAAATTTTTTTTTAAGAATTATTTATTTAACTTGATTTATTCATTCATTTATTTTAATTTGACCAGAGAGAGACATAGAGAGAGTGAGAGAGGGAAAGTGGACAGCAAGCCACCAGGTCTGGGACTTGAACCATGGTTAGCCTTGTGGGAGTGTCCAGCACCTTAACCACCACCCCACCTGCTGGCCCCTATTATTTACTTTTAAGGAAGTCTCACTTGTCATGATCCTCCTACCTCAGACTCCCAGCCTGAACTACAGGTACTCCATGGTGAGCCTTGTGGGAGTGTCCAGCACCTTAACCACCACCCCACCTGCTGGCCCCTATTATTTACTTTTAAGGAAGTCTCACTTGTCATGATCCTCCTACCTCAGACTCCCAGCCTGAACTACAGGTACATGCCATACCCTTCTCTTTCAAACAGGGTCTCACTATGTTGCCCAGACCAGCCTCAAGCTCACAATGATCCCACCTTAGTGTCCTGATTCACTAGAATTACAGGCATATGCCACTGCACCTAGCCTTTTCCCTGGACCAGAAATCAAAACCATACTTTCTTGCTGTGTTTTGAATCTTGAAAAATTTTTTTCTTTCAGTTTTTCACAACTGAATAGAACTTGGAGGTTTTCACATATGGTTTGTACTGTGTTGAGGTAAATTTCTTCTATACCTCATTTGTTGAGAATCTTTAATCATGAAATGGTGATGAGGCTTTTTAAAGAGAATTATTATTGTTATTATTTTGCTATAGGCCATGTGATCTCACCAGAAACACGTGGGAAGGAGGGGAGGTAAGAAAGCAAGTCACGGGGCTCAAACCGCAGTTGACCATGTGAGAGTCCAGTACCTTAACCACCATGCTGGCCCCAGTGTTGAGTTTTGCTAAATGCTTTTTCTGCATCTATTGAGATGACTGTGTGATTTTTACCTTTCATTCTGTTAATGTGGTGCATCACTTTGATTTATTTACATACATTGAATGATATTTGTACATTAGGAATAGATACCACTTGATTACGGTGTATTAGTCATTTGAGACACTATTAAATTATGTTCAATTATATTTTGTTGAGGATTTTTCCATCTATGTTCACTAGAAATATTAGTATGCAGTTTTGTTTTTCTTGTGGTGTCTGTAGCTTTGATACTGCGTTAACACCAATTTCATAAAATGAAGAAATGTTCCCTCTTCCAATTTGAGAGGTTTTAGGTATTGATTCATTCTCTTTGTTATTGGTCTGTTTAGGCTTTCTATATCTTCTTGGTTCAGTCTTGATAAATGGAATGTTTTGAGGAATTTATTGATTTCTTCTAGGCTGCCCAGTTTACTGGTACATAATTGTTCATAATAGTCCATTATGGCCATTTTAAATTTTTGTGGCATCTATTGTAATACCTCCTCACTTTCATTTCTGAATGTAGTTTAGCTTTCTCTCTTTTCTCTCCTTTTTCCTCTAAGATTAACTAAGAATTTGTCAGTTTTACCTTTTTTTTTTTTTAAGATTTTTTTTGCCATAGGACATGTGCACTTACCAGATAGAGACAGTGAGGGGGAAAGTGAAAACTCATCCCCATGCAAGGGGGGATGACCACACGATAATCCCTTCTTCTCATTATCCTCCTTGAATTTTGGGCATGCACACACAGGCACTTGGCGTGAGTTTCAAGTTGCCAGGTCCAGGATGTGAATCACTGTCAGCCATGTGGGAGTCCAGCATTGCCACCACCACGCCATCTACTGGCTCCCAGTTTTATTTATCTTGACAAAAACCAATCCCTAGTTTTGTTTGTTTGTTTGTTTGAACTACTGCATTTATTCCTGCTCTAACTTTTAAAATATAATTGTATTTAACTTTATTTATTTAATTTGACTAGGGAGAACCAGAGCAAGAGAGAGAGGGAAAGTGAGAAAGCAAGCCACCAGGTCCATGACTCAAATTGTGTTCAGCCAGGTAGGAGTCCAATGCCCCCAACCACCATGCCACCTGCTGGCCACTCCTGCTTTAATCTTTATTATTAATATTTCCTCCATTCTGCTAATGCGTGACCATCCCCCCTGGGGGGTGATTTCTCACTTTCTGTCTCTATGTCTCTCTCTGTCTGTCTGGCGAGCGCACACGCCCTACAGTGAAAATCTCTCCAAAAAAAAATTTTTTTTTAAGAATTATTTATTTAACTTGATTTATTCATTCATTTATTTTAATTTGACCAGAGAGAGACATAGAGAGAGTGAGAGAGGGAAAGTGGACAGCAAGCCACCAGGTCTGGGACTTGAACCATGGTTAGCCTTGTGGGAGTGTCCAGCACCTTAACCACCACCCCACCTGCTGGCCCCTATTATTTACTTTTAAGGAAGTCTCACTTGTCATGATCCTCCTACCTCAGACTCCCAGCCTGAACTACAGGTACATGCCATACCCTTCTCTTTCAAACAGGGTCTCACTATGTTGCCCAGACCAGCCTCAAGCTCACAATGATCCCACCTTAGTGTCCTGATTCACTAGAATTACAGGCATATGCCACTGCACCTAGCCTTTTCCCTGGACCAGAAATCAAAACCATACTTTCTTGCTGTGTTTTGAATCTTGAAAAATTTTTTTCTTTCAGTTTTTCACAACTGAATAGAACTTGGAGGTTTTCACATATGGTTTGTACTGTGTTGAGGTAAATTTCTTCTATACCTCATTTGTTGAGAATCTTTAATCATGAAATGGTGATGAGGCTTTTTAAAGAGAATTATTATTGTTATTATTTTGCTATAGGCCATGTGATCTCACCAGAAACACGTGGGAAGGAGGGGAGGTAAGAAAGCAAGTCACGGGGCTCAAACCGCAGTTGACCATGTGAGAGTCCAGTACCTTAACCACCATGCTGGCCCCAGTGTTGAGTTTTGCTAAATGCTTTTTCTGCATCTATTGAGATGACTGTGTGATTTTTACCTTTCATTCTGTTAATGTGGTGCATCACTTTGATTTATTTACATACATTGAATGATATTTGTACATTAGGAATAGATACCACTTGATTACGGTGTATTAGTCATTTGAGACACTATTAAATTATGTTCAATTATATTTTGTTGAGGATTTTTCCATCTATGTTCACTAGAAATATTAGTATGCAGTTTTGTTTTTCTTGTGGTGTCTGTAGCTTTGATACTGCGTTAACACCAATTTCATAAAATGAAGAAATGTTCCCTCTTCCAATTTGAGAGGTTTTAGGTATTGATTCATTCTCTTTGTTATTGGTCTGTTTAGGCTTTCTATATCTTCTTGGTTCAGTCTTGATAAATGGAATGTTTTGAGGAATTTATTGATTTCTTCTAGGCTGCCCAGTTTACTGGTACATAATTGTTCATAATAGTCCATTATGGCCATTTTAAATTTTTGTGGCATCTATTGTAATACCTCCTCACTTTCATTTCTGAATGTAGTTTAGCTTTCTCTCTTTTCTCTCCTTTTTCCTCTAAGATTAACTAAGAATTTGTCAGTTTTACCTTTTTTTTTTTTTAAGATTTTTTTTGCCATAGGACATGTGCACTTACCAGATAGAGACAGTGAGGGGGAAAGTGAAAACTCATCCCCATGCAAGGGGGGATGACCACACGATAATCCCTTCTTCTCATTATCCTCCTTGAATTTTGGGCATGCACACACAGGCACTTGGCGTGAGTTTCAAGTTGCCAGGTCCAGGATGTGAATCACTGTCAGCCATGTGGGAGTCCAGCATTGCCACCACCACGCCATCTACTGGCTCCCAGTTTTATTTATCTTGACAAAAACCAATCCCTAGTTTTGTTTGTTTGTTTGAACTACTGCATTTATTCCTGCTCTAACTTTTAAAATATAATTGTATTTAACTTTATTTATTTAATTTGACTAGGGAGAACCAGAGCAAGAGAGAGAGGGAAAGTGAGAAAGCAAGCCACCAGGTCCATGACTCAAATTGTGTTCAGCCAGGTAGGAGTCCAATGCCCCCAACCACCATGCCACCTGCTGGCCACTCCTGCTTTAATCTTTATTATTAATATTTCCTCCATTCTGCTAATGTTTGCCTTTATTTTTAAAAGTTCTTCCAGGTATATTCTTTCATGGCTTATTTGAGATTTTTTTTTTTAATACAGGCATTCACTGCCTTAAATTTCCCTTTTGTTGTTTCTTTTGTGCATCTCATGTTTGGGTAGGTTGGGTTTTCATTTTCATTTGTCTTGAGATATTTGTAAATTTCTTTGTTTTTTCTTTGACCCAATGGTTGTTCAAGAGTGCATGCTTAATTTTTAATACATCTGTGACATTTTCCATGTTGCACTTGTTACTGATTTCTAGTTTTAGTTCAGTGTGCTTGGAAAAGGTATTTGTAATGACATCAATATTCTTATATTTATTAAGACTTGATTTGTGATATAATGTGATCTATTCTGAAGAATGTTCCCTGTGTACTTGAGAAGTATGTGGATTATGTTGCTGGATGGGTAGAATGCTCTCTATATATCTGTTAGAACCATTTGGTTTACATGTTGGCTACATTTGTAGTTTCTTTAAAGTATTTTGTCTAGATGAGTCATTCATTATTAAAAGTAAGTTACTTAAATCTACTAAAACTGTATTGCTATCTATTTTTGCTTCAGATGGCAATATTTTATTCATTTAAATGTCTTAATATTGGGTGCATAGGGGCTGGCAGGTAGAATGGTGGTTAAAGGTGCTGGATCCCCACATGGCTGACCACGGTTTGAGTCCCGGACCTGGCAGTTTGCTTCCTCACTCTTTCTCTCTCTTGCTCTGTTCCTCTCTGATCAAATTAAAATAAAGTTAAATAATTCAAAAACAATCGTGTGCATATACATTTTTTGTTACATCTGGGCTGATCTGACCCTTTTATCTTATATAAGGTCCTTTTATGTCTCTTGTGACAGTATTTCTCTTAATATCTATTTGTCCTGTACAAGTATAGTCATTTCTGCTCTCTTTTGTTTATCATTTCCATGGCATATCTTTTTCTATCCTTTCACTTTTAACCTACGTGCATCCTTAAGGCTACAGTAACAGTGTACAGTTAGGTCTTGGTTTTAATCCGTTCAGCCACTTTATGTCTTTTAATTGGGAAGTTCAGTCCATATACATTAAAATAATTACACTACTCTCCCCCTTATTCATGATCTCATTTTCTGTGGTTTCAGTTACCCAATGGTCAGTTGTGGTCCAAAAATATATGGAAAATTCCTGAAACAGACAACTCATAAGTTTTAAATTATATGCCATTCTGAGTGATGAAATCATACACTGTCCTACTGAACATGAATCACCCTTTTGTTCGGCTTATATATGCTACCCTCCATTTTGGTAGCCATTTTGGTTCAGATCAACTATTGTGGTATCACTGTGCTTATGTTTAAGTAACTCGTATTTTACTTAACAATGGCCCCAAAGCATCAAGAGTAATGCTTGAATATTACTATAATAGTTCTATTTTATTAGTTATTCTTATCTTATTATGCCCAACTTATAAACTTTATCATAGTTACATAATGAATGTATAGTACATACATGGCTCAGTAGGATCCACTAGGGGTCTTAGAACGTCTCCCTTGAATATTAGGAGGCCTAATACATTGATAGGAAAGGACTTTTACCATTTTATCAAATTTGTTTTAGGGGATGGAAGGTGGCATGATGGTTAAATGATGAATTAAATGTTAAGACTCCCTGGGGACCAGCAATTAGCATAATGGCTATGTCGCTGGACTCTCACATAGTCAACTGTGGTTCAAGTCCCGGACCCAGTGGCTTAAACTCACGGCGGGCGCATGTACGTGCGTGCCCAAGATCCCAAGAGGAGAATGGAGGAGAAGGGATTGTGACATGGCCATCCCCCCTGGGGGGTGATTTCTCGCTTTCTGTCTCTCTGTCTCTGTCTGTCTGGTGAGCACACGCGCGCCCTATAGCAAAAACCTCTCCAAAAAAAGAAAAAAAAATGTTAGGACTCCCTCATGGCTGACCGCAATTCAAGTCCCAGACCTGGTGGTTTGCTTTCTCACTCTCACTCTCTCTCTTTCTCTCTCTTTCTGTCCCTCACTGGTCAAATTAAAATGAACAAAGTTAAAATAATTCTTAAATTTTTTTTTGTTTCTGTTTTGTAGTTCTCTTATTCCTCTTTTCAAACTTTTCCTTTCTTCCTTATTGACTTGATGCTTTCTGTACCAATATGTTTTAATTCTTTCTTATCATTTGTGTAGGAAACAAATTTTCATATCAGATACACACAAAAAAAATCCCATTTTTCTTTGGAATCCATCAAAACAGATAATTATCTATTTGAATGACAAAATGAATTAAATGTTAGGTATAATATAGTAAAATACCATTAAGAGTAAAAGTGGTGGAATAGGTTCCAAAATGGCATTGTGTGAAGAACTTTCTTAAAAGTTATTCTTAGCCTGATGGATTTGCTTATGTAAACGAAATTTTGATGATTGATACTTTTATCCTGAGATGATTGTTTTTAACAGTTCTGTATGAAAGCCATAGAATCATCTCATTGGGCCACATTAACATTTGTCTATTAGATTCTATTACTGCATTTAAAATACTAACTTACTGTATTTGAAATACTAACTTAAAATTTTGTATTCATAGTTTGTATTGACCTAAACAGGCCACATTTAAACTGCTAAAGATTCCTTTAGTTATCAGATAAAATAAAGGATAGAAAAACATTTCACTGTGAAATGTGTCAGCCTCCAGGAGTTTCATCAAATTGTCTTTGCCCACCAGCTACAATAAAGCTAATGCATTTACTAACATAAAATAGTGCACTGTTTTTGTTGAGGTTTATTTACTATTCTAATGATTATTTCGACAAAGCCAGGGCTCTAAATGACAACCACATAGATAATTGCATTGTAATGCATTTTCTTTTCAATTTAGTCAGGTTTAATTCTGTATCTAACAGAATTAATGCCTTACAAATGTTGTGATTGGTACAAAATAAATTAAAACAAATAATTTATTTATAAAAGGTTTGAATGTATTAATCTTAATACTTTATGGGCTAAGAGGCAAAACTGTGTGTTATATTCAAACTATTGCTTAATGGTAATGATAATTATCAACAGATCATTTATTCCCTTGAAAAATTAACTTTCATATTTGATAATGAGTATTAGAAATGTATTATAAATTCTATGACTAGGAAACCTAAGATTCTTGGCTCTCTTTTCTACAAACTTTGAGCTCTGTGGTTAGTATCATTTTTAAATGGAATTTGACACCTACAGGGACCATTTACTGGAAATCTTGGTTGTCATGGAATCGGTCATCTAAATTCTAAAGCATTGTCATTTGCCTTCTTATTCTTTTTATGATATCCTTTTATAAAAAGAAGATATTAATTACAATGCAGTCAAATTTTTCAATTTTCTTTTATGGTTAGGGCATTTTGGATTGTGGTAAAGAAATCCATCTATAGCCGAAAGCCTTAAAGATATTCTTCTATATATCTCTCAAAAGTTTTATTGATTTTTCACACTTAGATATATAATCCACCCTGAATTATTTTCACATGAGAGATAGGTAAGTTCACATTTTATTTTTTTAGATGAGGCTCTTTTTCCTCTCAGATCTGCAATACTATTTTTGTCATAAATTAAGAGTCCATCTTCATAAGGCTTTGTTCTGGGCCTCCTATTCAAATTCACTGGTCTCTTGAAGGCATCACAGACTTTTTTCTTTTTAAAATTTTATCCATCTAATGAACCAGCATGTGGCATAGTGGTTAAGACGCTAGACCCTCCCACATGGCCAACAATGGTTTGAGTCCTAGAGCTCATGGCTTGCTTTCTCCTTTTCCCTCTCTCTCTGTCTCTCTCTGGTCAAATTTTAAAAAGAATAAATAAAATTAAATAAATAATTCTTTTAAAAAGTATCTATTTTATCCATGAAATAGAGGCATGGAGGCAGAGAGAGAGGTAGGTACTACTAACAGGATCAGACTGCCATGATTCACCTCCAGTCTCAGTCACCGAAATCACAAATACCTACACATTGACACACTCAGGGAGGTCTCAAGATGTGAACGTAGGACCTTTCCCAAGTGGGTACAGTTGTATTACCACTGTGCCACCACTTGGCACCATCAAGCCTTTTTGTGCAAAGCATATGATAGTGTCTGGGGCTTTATGGGCTAAGAGGCAAAACTGAACCTTTTTTTTTTAATGATTCTTTTTTTTTTTGGAGAGATTTTCACTGTAGGGTGCGTGTGCTGGCCAGACAGACAGAGAGAGACATAGAGACAGAAAGCGAGAAATCACCCCCCAGGGGGGATGGTCACGCCGCAATCCCTTCTCCTCCATTCTCCTCTCTCGGGATCTTGGGACCGCACGCACACGCGCCCGGCGTGAGTTTTAAGCCACCGGGTCCGGGACACGAACCGCGGTCAACTATGTGGGAGTCCAGCGACATAGCCATTATGCTAACTGCTGGTTCCCAATAGATTCTTATAGAATAAGAAAGAAAACTTTTATAAATTGTGAATTGATGACAATCCTTGGAAACAACCGCCTTGTCACATTTCCCGAAAGCCTTCCTCCATTTCTTCCTTTTCGGTCCTTGTAGCTAGAGAACAAGGTCTTGAGAAAAGAAGTGGTTGTTGCAGTGCCATTTCTTCTGTCTTCTGACTCTGCACATCTCCCAGAGTTTCCAGCAGCGCCATACTGGGAGAGAGAATCCGGAGGTTCACAACCTCTGTGGTCCAGGAGATACTATGAGGAGGGCCTGGGGAAGAATCTGCCATTTTTAGTGGAAAGTAAGTGGCGGTTACTGGCTATGATGACTTTGTACTTTGGATCTGGATTTGCAGCACCTTTCTTTATAGTAAGACACCAACTACTTAAGAAATAAGGATGTTTTAATTCATTCATTGAATAGTTATGAAGAATATTTTAAGAGGTGCAGTCACAATCTCTGAAAAATGAATCAAACTCTTAAAATCATAGCATACTAGATATGTTTGTAAATAAACTTATGATCTGAATGTTTAATGCCTCTTTTCTGAAATAAGGATATGATTAATTGAACATGTCCTTATTTTATTTTTTGGGTAATATTACCCAATTAGTTTCTTCATGAGGAATTGTGTGTGACTTATCTTGTTTTTTATGGTCATAAATTCAAAGAATTTATTTTTGATTCCTATATCAGGACCTTGTTGGCTGTGTATGTCATAAAAAAGAGATACAAATTTGACTTGGATTCTGTAATTTTTAATTTAAAGGGAGAAAAAATACTTTTAGTATTCCCCTGTGAAGGAATAAATTGTCTTTTCTCTGTGAGTGGTAGATTATCATGAGAAAAACCCATATTGTGTACACATCAAATTTCTGGTTGATTACTTAGGAACTTCATTTTTTTCCCTTCAGGCCTGTAACCTAAATTTTTTGCCTTGATAAATGTACTAGTCATCAGTATTAGTCTTGTTTAGACTAAATAAAAGTAAAATATTGAAATGTGAAAAATAATAAAAATTTAAAAATAAACTGATAAAAAATGTAACCATAACAATTGAGTGTAACTTTTTGTAGTACTGATTTAATAAGAATGGAATTCTTTTTTTTTATATAAAACAGGGATAATATTTTGTTCATTGGGATTCCAAGTTAGTGTTCCTATCATGAAAAAAAATTGAAAATATTCATCTGTTAATACTGATTTGTAGTAAGATTTTATGTATTTCATCATTGAAAATATCTTTTCTGGCTAGCTTGTGGCCTGATGGTTAAGGTGGCTGGATTTCACATGGCCATTTGCACATTTGAGGCCCAGACCTAGTGGCTTGAAAAACATGCTGGGCATATATGTGTGCATGCCCAAAATCCCAAAAGGAGAGTTAAGTTGAAGATGAGGGATTGTGGCATGACCATGCCCCAAGGGAAGCACTTTATCACTTTCTCTCTCTGTCCCTTTCTCTCTGGTGGGTATATATGCCCTCTGAAAAATAAACAGAAAATATAGTATACTTATAGCAAGTGCTGTCAAATACTGACATCAACCCATTCATGATTTTAATTGAGCATAAGCATCACTTGGAGGGCATTTACAGAATTTTATTTAAAGATTCTTCTCTTAAGGTATTTGCCTTTTAGCAAGTCATCATTGTAGGTTAATCAATTCTAGTGAAAGAGTTGATGAAAGCTTCTCAACTGTACAGTTAAACAGATTTTAAAATAAGGAAATTTCTCTTGCACTTACATCAAGGTCTCAAAAAATTTACTGGAAATGTAGTTTGAACTAGGAATATATTCACTGAGAATTTGTATGGTACTAGATATCTTGTTTCTTGTTTCAACTTTTGATATCAAGAAAAGGGTATAAAGTTGCTTGCCATATTTTATACTTCAAAAACTAGTTTTTGATAGGAGGTTGAGGCAGGAGACTTGTGAGTTTGATATCATCCTAGGCAGTATAATAAAACGCTCTCTCTCCAAAAAAAAAAAAAAAAAAAACCTAGTTGTTGGACTGACTTTAATGCAGTATAAGCATCGTTGTACTTTGTAATTTTTTGGCTAAATTTCTTAGTTTTGCTATAGACTACATGTGCTTGCTGAAAAGAGGAACAGAGATAGAGAGGAAGGGAGAGAGAGAAGGAAAGTGACAAATAACCCTCCAGACAGGATGGCCATATTACAATCCCCTCTCCTTCACGCTCCTCTCAGGATTTTGGGCACCTGCACTCACATCTGGTGTTTTTTTTCAAACCACTGGGTCAGAGACTCAAACCATAATCAGCCATGTGCAATTCAGATGCCCCTATCTTCATGCCACCTGCTTACCCTAAATTTATTAAGCAACATTATCAAGTTTGTGGCAAAAGCTAATTTCCAAAATCACCTCGTGTCTGATATAATGGTTGAGGTAGTTCTCATTGGTCAGAAAAAATGCAGTATCAGCTCTGAACTTAAAAAAAAAAATCATAATAAAACTTTACTATTAAGCTATTAAATCTCAGTTTGGTATGAAAAATCTACTTGACTTGGACCAGCAGTTAGTGTAATGGCTATGTCGCTGGACTCCCATGTAGTCGACCGTGGTTCGCATCCCGGACCCGGTGGCTTAAAACTCACGCCGGGCACATGTGCATGCTTGCCCAAGATCCCGAGAGGAGAATGGAGGAGAAGGGATTGCGGCGTGGCCATCCCCCCTGGGGGGTGATTTCTTGCTTTCTGTCTCTCTGTCTCTCTCTGTCTGTCTGGCGAGTGCACGTGCCCTATAGCCAAAACCTCTTCACACACACAAAAAAAATCTATTTGACTTCTACTTTTTATAAAAATTCTCTTTAAGTGTGAGTGAGTCAGTCTAAAAACCAAGTGAAGTTCACTGATGTCCTATTGGTTCAATATTACCTGAGTAATTCAGAGTTTCCTCAAATACCCATGGATGAATAATACAAGGGAAAACCATACATAGGTTTTAAACAAGTTGTATGTATTCACAACTTTTGTGAAATTGTGTGCTGAAGCCTTTTCCTGACCCATATATTTTAACCACTCTCAGTTGTAATACATCTTGGTAGATTCCACTTCAGGTTTTACTAAGTTAGTGTTTATTTATCTCCTCTGAAATTATTCTTACTTGTGGTTATCCTATATAGATTATTCATAAAGTCTCATTCTTCTTTCCCTTCAAATTTGGTACTGAGTCTCTGAATATATAACAATTAAACAGTATCAATATCATCAGCAGATTCATTCAATCAAGGAAAACAACTTGAAATCATTTGCCTTGCTTTTAACTGGTTATTAATGGTGCTCTGTTATTACCAAAAGGCTAGTAGCCGTAAATGGATTTATTTTCTCTAGACATATTTGTCTCCTCAAAACAAACAAACAAAAATCCACCCATAACTTTATCAACCCACCACTGGTAAATGGCTTTCCTCACTTGGAACCACTTGAAACTTGCTTTTGTTGCAGCCTCCTTCATTGTTTAATTTTCTGGTAAAATTCTGCTGTGATAAAATGTTCTATTGTGATAATATACTGCATTTGAAATTTTCCAATTTTTCTGACAGTTACTTTCTTAAGAGTTGAGTATATTATAAGTGCTTAATCTGGTAAGCAGATTTATAATAAATTCTTGTTGCACAGCTAAAATGTCATTGAATAATAAATATAATACTGGGCCATCAATTTGACAATGAAATATTTCCCT